>NW_006922256.1:756465-763440 GCF_000298275.1 Orycteropus afer afer | reverse complement strand
ACCAATCATGGGAGAACAGAAGGGCAGTGTTTGCACAGGGAGATAGCTTGGGGGGCAGGAGTGCATGAGAGGGAAAGACACAGGGAAGAGGTAACTATGGGGAGGAAGTGGGAAGAGAGCTGTTACATTGTGGGAAATTGCAGTCAATATCATGAGACAAAATGTGTGTGAACTGTAGTATGGAAAATGAATTGGCTCTGTAAACTTTCACCCAAATCACAATAAAAAATTATGAGCTAGAACTGTTATAGAAGTCAAACAATTAAAGTATTCAAAAAAGAGAAGAATAATGGAATGTGTCAAATGCTGCAGGTATGTGCAATACCATGAGATTTGAATATATTTAAGTAAAGGGTAAAATTCTGGAATTATAGTACAACCCAGAAAGAGGTTTGTGGAAGAAGCATAAAGGTGAAGCTCATGGGAGACAGAAGTCTCAATAGTTACTAAAGTTAATCTTGTTGTTGTTAGCTGTCATCTATTTGGCCTCTCACTCAGGGTGATCCCATGCACATCGGAACAACATATTGCCCTCTCTTGTGTCATCTTCATGATTGGTTGAGGATCAGACTATTGTGATTCATAGAGTTTTCACTGAATGATTTTGGAAAGTACTAGGTCTTTTTCCTTCATTCATCTTAGTCTGTCAATTCCACTGAAACATGTTCAGCACAATAGCAATATGTAAGCCTCCACTGACAGTTGCAGTGGTGGCTACACATGAGGTACGTTGGCCAGGAATTGAACCCAGGTTTCCTATATGGAAGGTAAGAATTATTCTGCTGAACAATCAATACCCTAACCAAAGTTAATAAATGAATAAAATTAAATTAATATCTTCCAAACTAGACTGTGCACATACATAAGCATGTTAATGTTTTTGGACTGTGAACATTTCTGACCAACTAGAAATAGCTTGGGCTAATTGCTTATCCTCCAAAGGATTATATGATCTTTGATTCCATCTACAATTATAAATAATTAAAAAGATATTTTTGCCCTTGTAATATTTCCTAACTGAAATAAAAACTGAGGGTCATCTGACCTGGAAAATTTCCACAAAATTAAAATTTTTAATATACTTAATGCTTTATAAATTTTGGTCAGCACATGTGCCACCAATATACCTTTAAATTATTCCAACATAATCAATTATAATTATTCTGTATAGATTATAGGTTAGATAAATAACATGCACAGGACTTAAAACCTGTCTTCAAATTAGGGAGTAATACATTATTTTTTTATGCTATATTCAATTAACAGAACATTTAGCACATAGTAAGTTTCAACAACAAAAAAAAAAAAAACTCACAAGCATAAAGTAAAACAGACTTATTATAATGACAAACAATAAACCACATCAGTGTAGTTAGAGAAATGTGTCATTCTATAGTTACTTGGCTGATGCTAATGTAATTTTTCTGAAAAAACAATAGAATATTGTAAAACTTTTAGAAAAATAATAACTCTGACTATTTCTTAGTTGCTTTCTTTTGAAGATTGGTAAAAGTGTAGAGATATTTATTTTATCCTCTAATAATCATCCCTTAAACAGTATTTCAGAATGTCATTACATCCACAGGCAAAGAACAAGAACAAGTTTAATGCTCTCTATACCCATTTGTGTAGCACTAGTGGTAACAATTTCTGATAATGTGCCTACATTTATAGAGCAGTCATTTGAGTTTTTCAGCATTGCTAGAATAGTTTCCTAGTTACAAGAAGGCCATACCAATGACTTTTGGAATGGATACGCATTAATGTGCATCTACATTGGAGGAGCAAACACACCGTATCCACAGCAGTCTGGTGTTTAATCTAAAAGGGGAAGCAAATGTTATCTCAATTCTGAGAACTGTTTCTCACATCAAATTCTGTTCCCCAGAAAATAATGAAAGTCATTTTGGGGGATTGATTCCTGTGAATCAGTAAGGCACATGCTTTATCTTCTAATCATAAAAGATGTAAACAACACTGTTAGATGAGTTTCCAGGCTAATGAGAGAAGACACCAGTAGAGAGGTATTTGTGCTAAAGTGAGTATTCCCATTCTCTTATGCATTATGATAAAGGAAGTCTGTGCTAGTAGCACAATAAATAAGTTTAAGTAGAAGTTATATAAAATAAACTCTTTCCCATTTTTTTTCACGATTTTCAACTTACATTGGGAGAAAATAATATACTTTTTGTGTTGCTGCTTGCTGGTACTGAGAGAAGGTGTTGCTGTGTGTTAACTTAGTGTTAAAGTGAGTGGGAAAAAAATTAACACTTTATTTATTTAATATTTTGCTTAAATCCTAAGACTAGTACTATACAGTTTCACAATATGTAAGGTGATACAAGAATAATATTCGATTTTATATGTAGTAACATAAGTGATACAAAGCTGAGAGAAAAAAAAACTATATTTATTGCCATTAAAGAAACATTTATAGACACCTGCACTAGTCAGGGTTTCTCTCTCTTTCTCTTTTGCTGTCTATAGATATAGATATAAATATATAGTTGTCTAGATATATATGGGGGAGGCAGAATTTATTTCAAAGAATTGGCTTATGCAATTGCAAAAACTAGCAAATCCAAAACCTGAAAGGAAAAGCAGACTGGCAGTCTGGAAATCAATGGGCAAGAACTGAAGCTGCAGTCTGCAGGAGCACCATCTTTATCCTCAGGGAAATCTCAGTTTTGCTCTGAAAGTCTTCAACTGATTGGATGACACACATCCATGTTATTGATGATGAACTAATTTGATTAAAGTTAACTGTCTGTAGATGTTGACTACATCTACTAAATACCTTTACAGCAACACATAATTAGTGTTTGATGGAATGACTGAGCACTAGGTGGTGTGATGGATGAGGCATTTGGCTGCTAACCAGAAGGTCAGAGATTCAAACCTACCAGCTACACCAAGGAAAGAAGATGGGGCAATCTACTTCCATAAATATTGACAGTCCAGAAACCCCATTGGGTTGCAAAAACTACCAAATCCAAAACCTGAAAGGAAAGGCAGACTGTCTGGCAGGAAACCAATGGGCAGGAACTGAAGCTGCAGTCTACAGGAGTGTTTTCTTTTTCCCCTCACAGTCAGCTATGAGTCGGAATCAGTGGCAGTCAGGTTTTTTGTTTTGTTTTGTTTTGTTTTTTGGTATACCCTAGCCTGGTGGCACAATAGTTCACCTGCCAACCCAAAGGTTTCTGCTCCCATAAAGATTAAATCAAAAACCAAACACAAATCCTCTGGCTTCAAGTTAATTCCCATTCATAGCAACCCTATAGGACAGAGTAGAATTGCCCTATAGCATTTCCAAGGCTGTAATCTTTATGGAAGTAGACAGCCTCATCTTTCTCACAAGGATTAGGTCTCTCACAGGTGAGTTCCAACAGAGACCTTTCTGTTTGAAGTTGAGTGCTTTAACCACTGTGCCACCACAGCATTACAATTTACAAAACCCTATGCAGCAGTTCTATCTGTCACTTGAGGTCTCTATGAATTGGAATTGACACAACATCATTTAATAACAACAACATAAGTTTGCCAAGTTAACATGAAACTACACCTCTCAGAACCTGTGGCTTGAAAGGCACTGTGGTAGGATAGGAAAATGAAACATACACACACACACACACATATCTATCTATATCAACCAAAAACAAACTATAAACAAACAAACAAACACGATATCAGAAATTCTCATCTATTCTCCTTACAAAATATCTCAGATTTCAAATACCAAAAAACAGGGCTTTAAGAGCAAAGACAGAAGCAAGAAAGAGGAAAAGTTTGCTGTCCCTTAATAATATGCTTCCCCTTAGGAGTCGATCAAGAAACCCATGAAAGATTGGGGTGAAAGAAATATCTTAAGGAACTCAGAAAACCGATGAGTTTCACTTTTTATTTATTTTTTGTGGTAGAGCAACTGTGAGAGAAGATACAGGAGCCCAGGAAGAGAGATGCCCATGAGACAGTGACATGTTAGGGATTTGAAGAAATCTCATCTAGTAAATCAAGTGACACTCATCATCAAATTGCTGGAAGTTAAGCAAAATACACCTGGGTCCCCAAAGAACAAGAGGACCACTTCTGATATCTGAGTTACACAGATTTAATTTATAGTGAGAACTTAAATCAAGGAGGAAGTTAGGAAAGTTTGGATTAGTCAAAAAGTGTTACTTGCATGATAAGTTAACAATTTGGTTAATGATGACAATGACAGGTCTTCAAGCCACACACAAAATAAATTCCATAATAATTGAATTTATTTTAAGAAATCATAAAAAACCTAGAAGATTGTATAAGTAAATATTTATGTAATCTTAGTTATTTGGCAGAGGGTTAATCCAATAATAGATAAAAAATATTATAATTATAATAAACCCAATTAAAAGATAAATTACAAATAGGTGAAATCATGCACCCATTTTACTGTATAACATGGTTCTGCATTTAATTATTGATATCATGAATTATCTGTATAACAAGAACATTAACTTTTATCTATAAAAAGGGTTACAAAGGATATAAACTGTTAATTTTCAAGAAAAGAGTTATAACTTTTGATTAAATGACTCTAATTTTAGCAATTCATAACAGAAAATGGTAAGAGAATATGCACAGTTAATTACAAAGATTCACAGTGAAACATTGCTTTCCATGACAAAAGGTAGAAAGAAACTAAATCTTCTCCTAAGATACATGTAGTTAGGTGAATTATGGTATAACCAGATAATCAAATTCTAGACAGCTATTAAATTGAAGCTCTTAAAGATTATAATCCATGAACTATTGTTCAAAATATATTGTTAAATGGGAAAAAAGATATCTTACCAGATCAGAATTTTACTTTTAAATGCACAAATATAAAATATTGACAGATATTCACTAAATGGTAAAAATGAACATCTATGTAAAATGAGATCTAAAGTTTTTCTTTCTTTTGAGTTTTTATATTTTATCTAATTAAATGTATGTTGTTGTTGTTGTTATGTGCCATCGAGTCGGACCCGACTCATAGCGACCCCTCCTTGGGTTTCTGAGGCAGTATCACTACAGAAGTACATTGCCCCATCGTCCTTCCGAGGAGTGGCTGGTGGGTTTGAACTGCCAGCCTTCTGGTTAGCAGTCAAGTGCCTTAGCCACTATGCTACCAGAGATCCTCAATTAAGTGTATAATTATGTAAATATTATACATTGATCAGCTAATTAATTACGTAAGGAGAGAGAAATAATAGAAGTTATTTTTGATAATGTTGTTTTTGTTAGTTGCCATCAAGTTAATATCTGTTAAATTTTAAAGTATACTTTTATTTTTATGCAGTTAACATAAATTAATTTTATAGAGGAAAAAAGAATTATTAGAAAGTACTTTGGTATATCTGGTTTCCAATATGACCTTGGAAGTCATCGCTTCCCTTCTCACAATAAGAAAAAAGCTGAACATTTGAAAGTTAACAACTCTTCTTAGATCCATCAGAGAATTGAAATCATAAGGCATACCACCACTCAGAAAACTGGAGATACAGGCCTATACAGTTTATAGGAAGCAGAAACCACTGCTGGAGTGAGCAAAGGAAAATAAAAAGGAGAAAACACTTCCAACACATAATAGGAGGCCAGCAGTACTCTAATACTAAAACCCGACAAAAACATTGCTAGGAAGGAAGATCACAGACCAATATCTCTCATAAAAGGAACATTTGGCTGCTAACCAAAAGGTCAGTGGCTCAAACCCACCAGCTGCTCTGCAGAAGAAATATGAGGCTATTATGCTTCTATAAAGATTTACATCCTTTGAAATCCAATGGGGGTTGCTATGAGTCTGAATAAACAGTATGGCAGTGAGTTTTATCTCTTGTGTACAGTGATGTAAATGTCCTCAACAAAATATAAATAAATTAAATCTAAAAATTTCTAGAAAGAACTATTATACACTACAACATGGTGAGATTTATACCAGGTATGCAAGGATGGTTCAACATTCAAAATCAATTAATATAATTCATTACATCAATGAGCTAAAGAAAAAAATCATATATTCATGGCAATAGGTACATAAAACATTTGACAAAATCCAGTACCCATTTCGATAAAGAATATCTACCAAAAAAAAAAAACTACAGCTAACATCATACTTAATGTTTAAAAGCTGTACTCTCCCCTAGAATCAGAAACAAGACAAGGATGTTCCATCTCATTATTCCTATTAAACATCATACAGAAAGTAGACAAGAAATTAGGCAAGAAAGGAAATGTGAACTATATAGATGGGAAGGAAGAAATAAAACTGCCTTCATTTGGAGATGACATGGTTGTCTATATGAAAAAAATAAAATGAGTAAACAACAACAACAAAAAAAACTATAACAAATAAACAATTATAGCAAGTTTGCAGGACATAAGTTAATATACAAAAGTCAATTGCCCTCCTAGATACCAGCAATGAATAATTAGAATTTGAAATTAAAATCAAAACACCATTTATATTAGCAGGAAAAAAATGAAAGATCTATAAATATAATAAAATATGTGCAAGATCTGTAGGACTGTTAAAGAAATTAAAGAATCTCTAAATAAATGAAGAAATAGTCCATGTTCATAGATAGGACATTAAAATATTTGACGTGTCAATTCTGCCCAACTTGATCAAGTAACTCAATCCAAGAATTCCAATAAATTGTTTTGTAGATACTGACAAATTAATTCTAAAATGTATGCTGTTGTTGTTAGGTGATGTCAAGTCAGCTCCAACTCATAGTGACCCTACATACAACAGAACAAAACACTGCCCTGTTATGAGCCATCCTCACAATCTTTGCTAAGCATGAGCCCATCATTGCACCACTGTGTCAATCCATCTCATTGAGGATCTCTTCCTTTTTCATGGATCCTTTACTTTAACAAGCATGACATCCTTCTCCAGGGAATGGCCGCTTCTGACAACAGGACCAAAGTAGGTGAGATGAAGTCTGGCCA
>NW_006922256.1:752440-753840 GCF_000298275.1 Orycteropus afer afer | reverse complement strand
TTCTTTGAGAAGTGGATGGCCTCTTCCTTCTTCCTAGTCTATCTCAGTCTGTAAGCTTGGATACCTGTGCACCATGTGCATCCTGCTGGGTTAGAAACACCAGTGGCTCAGCCTCAAAACTCATCAACATGTTACCACAGTAGGACAAATCGACAGACAAGTTTGCCTCCCTGTTGGAAACTTCTCGTACCACCCTTACCTGGGTCCCTGCGGCTGACTCCTCCTTTGTTCAGATTACTAGGCCTTTTAATCCCTTTTCTCCTGCCCTGCTGCTTTGGGCTTGCTTGAGTTCCTCTCTTCACCTGGATCCCTGCAACTGACTGCTCTTCTGTCTGAGTTCCTGGCTTTTAATCCCCCTTTTTCTGCTCTCCCACACTGCTGCTTTGGGCATGCATGAGTTCCTCTCCCCACTTGGATCCCTGCGGCTGACTGTTCCTCTGTCCTAGTTCCTGGATTTTTTATCCCCTTTCTTCCACTCTCCCTCCCTGCTGCTTTGGGTGTGCCTGATTTCCCTCTCTTCACCTGGATCTCTGCTGCTGACTGACTTGGGTTAAGTGCACCTTAATCTTCAAAGTGACATCTTTGTCCTTCAACACTTTAAAGAGGTCTTTTGCAGCAGATTTGTCCCATGCAAAATGATATCTGATTTCTCTGGAAAGCAGCAAGGATTGTGAGGCTGGTACAGGACTGGGCAGTGTTTCGTTCTGTTTTGCACAGGTCACTGTGAGTCGGAGCTGACTCAATGGCATCTAACAACAAACAACAATAGCTTCTATGGATGTTGATTGTGGATCCAAATAATATGCAATCTTTGACAATTTCAATCTTTTCTTCATTTATCGTGAGGTTGCTTATTGGTTCAGTTGTGAGGATTTTTTTCTTTATGTTGAGTGTACTCCAACCTGCAGATTGTATTCTTTAATCTTCATCAGTAAATGCTTCAACTCATCTTCATTTTCAGGAAGCAAAGTGATGTCATCTGCAAATCACAAGTTGTTAATGAGTCTTCCTTCCTCCAATCCTGATGCCACATTCTCCTTCACATAGTCAGCTTCTCGGATTATTTGCTCAGCATAAAGAATGAGTAAATATGGTGAAAGGATACAAACCAGATGCACAAATTTCCTGATTTTAAATCATGTACTATCCCCTGGTTCTGTTTAAACAACAGTCTCATGGTCTATATATAGGTTCCTTATGAATATGATCAAGTGTTCTGGAATTCCCATTCTTCACAAGGTTATCCATAATTTCTTATGATCTGCATAGTCGAGTGTTTTTGCATAATCAATAAAAAACAAGTAAACATCTTTTTGGTAATCTTTGCTTTCAGCCAAGATCCATCTGACATCAGTAAGCAATGATATCTGTTGTTTCACATACTCTTCTGAATCCAGCTT
>NW_006922256.1:747302-751800 GCF_000298275.1 Orycteropus afer afer | reverse complement strand
AGCTCTTTTATCTTGCCATTTATTCCATTTGCTTTAGCTATTGACCATTTGAGAGCAAGTTTCAGAGTCTCTTCTGACATCCATTTTGGTCTTTTCTTCCTTTCCTGTCTTTTTAATGACCTTTGGCTTTCTTCATATATGAGGTTCTTTATGTGTCATCCCACAATTCACTTGGTTTTGGGTCATTGGTGTTCAATGTGCCAAATCTATTCTGCAGACACTCTCTGAATTCAGGTGGAATATAATCAAGGTCATATTTTGGCTTTCATGGACTTGTATTAATTTTCTTTGGCTTCAACTTGAATTTGCATATGAGTCATTGATGGTCTGTTCCAGTCAGCTCCTGGCCTTGTTTTGGCTGAAGATACTGAGCTTCTCCAACACTTCTTTCCACAGATATAATCAGAATGATTCTGTGTATGTAATCTGGTGAGGTTCACATGTATAGCTGCTATTTATGTTGTTGAGAAAAGGTACTTGCAATTAATAAGTCATTAGTCTTGCAAAATTCTATCATGCAATCTCTGGCATCATTTCTATCATGAAGGCCATATTTTCCAACTACTGATGATTCTTGTTTCCAAATTTCACATTCCAATCACCAGCAATAATCAGTAAACCTTGCTTGCATATTTAGTCAATTGCAGACTGCAAAAGTTGGTAAAAATCTTCAGCTTCTTCATCTTTTGCTCTACTGTATGGTTCGTAAATTTGATTAATAGTCCTATTAATTGGTCTTCCTTGTAGACATATGGATATTATCCCATCATTGATGCCTCTATACTTCAAGATAGATCTTGAAATATTCTTTGTGAGGATGAGTATCACACCATTCCCCTTTAATTTTTCAATCCCAGCATAGTAGCTATATGATTGTCTGATTCAAAATGGCCAATATCAGTCCATCTCAGCTCACTAATCCATGGAATACAGATATTTATGTATTCCATCTCATATTTGATAATTTCCAATCTTCCCAGATTCATACTTCATACATTCCACATCCCAATTATTAGGGGATGTTTGCAGCTGTTTCTTTCCATTTTGAGTCATGTCCCATCAGCAAATGGAGGTCCTGAAAGCTTTATTCCATCCATGCCATTAAGATCAACTCTACTGTGAGGATGCAGCTCTTCTCATCTTCAGCACTATATCAGACAATATTTCAGGGTTATTCATAAAGTTTTCCTATACTATATCAGAAAATGTTTCATGGCTATTCAGGTTTTCATTGGCCAATTCTTTAAGAAGTAGATGACCTTCTCCTTCTTCCCAATTACATTTCTTCAAAAATGTATATGGAAAGATAAAAGACCCAGCACATTGATGAAGAACAAAGGCAGAGGATTAACACTACACAATTTCAAACATTATTGTAAAGATACAGTGATCAAGACTTGGGAGAATAGAATTGATGACTGCTGAAGTCTTTAGAAACCTATTGGCAAAATAATAGGCAAATAGATCAATGGAAGACAATAGAGAGTCCAGAAATAGACTGACACAAACATAATCAACTATCTTTGATGAAGAAGAAAAGGCAGTTCAATGGAGAAAAGATAGTAATTTCAACAAATGATGCTGGAACAACAGAAATACACATTAAAAATAATTGTTAAATACAAAATTATACAACTTCTAGAAGATAACATAGAGCCAGCCAACAGCCAAACAAAAAGTGTATCACATTCTCCCAAGATGAGATGATAATCATTCAAAAATATAAGGCATTCACACACACACACACACACACACACCCATACACTTACCAAACCCAAACCGAACCCCCTGCCATCTAGTTGATTCTGACACATAACAATGCTATAGGACAAAGGTGAACTTCACATGGGGTTTCCAAGGCTCTAAATCCTTACAGAACCAGGCTGTCTCATCTTTCTCCCACAGAGTAGCTAGTGAGTTCAAACCACTGACTTTATGGTTAGCAACTGAATGCCTTAACCATTGCACCACCAGAGCTCCTTGTACACACATACACACTTCAAAATTGCAATCATGAAAAAAGAAAAAAAATAATTATGATGAAATGCCCCTGCCCTAGAGTTAGAATATACCCCTTGGTTAGCCTCCCTGGTAATTCCTAGTTGTATTCACTACAAGGAACTATCTATGTGTTCTCCTCAGTGGTCCAGACTGTGTTGTCTACAACATCCTTCCTTGTCCATTTTCCTCAAGAGCTATATCTCCAGTTGACATTGCCATTACTTCTTGGTGGCTGCTTCCTGCTGATGACAGATTTGGAGGCCCAGGCATGATATTAGAAGCTAAATAATCACAGGCTTCTGAAAGCCAGGCTTTTCATTTCTTCAACAATACAAGACCCTAAAAACCTTCGATTATATTTGCTTCCATTTGGTTGCATTTTCAAGTTACCACAACCATGTTTTTAACTAGGGATAATTTTAAAACCCAAAAACTCTCAACTTTTACTTAATGGTTTCTGGAGCTCTGGTGGCATAGTGCCTAAGGCACTTGATTGCTAACCAGAAAGCTGGTGGTTCAAACCCACCAGCCACTCCGCAAAAGGAAGATTGGTCAATCTACTTCCATAGTGATACTGCCTCGGAAACCCAAGGAGAGGTCATTATGAGTCAGGTCCGAATCGATGGAAAATAACAACAACAACAACCACAAACATATGCATTTGAAAGCTCCATAATAAATAAGAAAGACCACAGAAGAATTAATGCATTTGAAGTTTGTTGTTAGCAAAGAATACTGAATGTACCATGGACTGCTAGAAGAATGACAAATCTGTCTTGGAGGACATACAGCCAGAATGCTCCTTAGTAGAGAGGATGGCAAGACTTTGCCTTTCACACTTTGGACATGTTATCAGGATGGACTAGACCTTGAAGAAGGCCATCATGCTTGGTAGACTGGAGAGTCAGTGAAAAAGGGAAAGGCCTTCAATGAGATGGATTGACACAGTGGCTGCACCAATGGGCTTAAGCATTGCAATGATTATGAGGATGGCACAGGACTGGGCATTATTTTCTTCTGTTGTTGTTGTTAGACACCATTCAGTCAATTCTGACTCATAGCGACCCTATGTACAACAGAATGAAACATTAAGGTACAACTAACCCATGTCATGGTGTTTTCAATTACTTCCCATGCACATGAAAGATGGACAATGAACAAAGGAGATGAAAGAAGAGTTAATGCCTTTAAATTATGGTGTTGGCGAAGAAGACTGAAAATACCATAGACTGCCAGGAAAATGAACAAATCTGTCCTGGATGAAGTGCAGTGAGAATGCTCCTTGGAAGCAAGAATGGTAAAATTAAGATTCTCCATTATTTTAGAATACTCTGTAGAAAACTTTCATCTCAGTAAATTGACATGTTATAACCCAAATTCATATTATTAGTAGGACTTTTTTATAAATGGTAAGGAAAAATATCTAGCAAACACAAAATTTCTGAATTTATCCAATGATTTGTTATGTGAATTCATTTCCAAAGTATCACATGTAATAAATTTACCACATATTTTAGTATGACTTAACAATGGTCACCAGTTTTCCAGTCTACAATATCTGTTCCTTCCCACTGCCACCTGACCACAAGTGAATGCCTGAAATTTTAAGTTCCATTAAGGCAGTCCAATTCCAAATAATTTATTAAGCCTAGTACTAGTTCAAATATTTCTCTGGATGCTCTAAAGGATGCATAACATTTACAATCTACTTCCGTAGTGATACTGCCTTGGAAACCCATGGAGGGGTCGCTATGAGTAGGTTCAGCTCGATGGTAAATAACAGCAACAACAACCTTAAAAAATAGATGTGTTTCTCATCTCTCACATTAAGCCCAAGAAAGTATGTTGACTCTCCTCTGCTAAGCCTTCAGAGGTACAAACCATTTCTATCTGTGGCTTTTTAATCTACAAGAGACATATTCTGTCTAGTGATCAAAGATAGCTGCTCCATTTTCTACAATCATAACCACATTGCAGACAGCAAAAAAGAAAAAAAAAAAGGAAGAAAAGGCTATATTTTCTCTTTTAAAGCACAACCCAGAAGTTCATAGTTCGATTTGATTCCTATCTCACATAACCACACTTAGTGACAAAAGAGGCTGGTAAATAAAATCCTTAGCTGCACCAAATCAAAAATATATACATATATATTATTTTGTAAGAAGTGTTATAGATTGAATTTGTTCCCAAAGAGAAATGTGGAAGTCCTAATCTCTGAACCTATAAATATGACCCTATTTGTAAGTAGGGGTTTTTGTTTATTATGTTAATGAGGTCATACAAGAGTAGGGTGGATTCTAAATCTAATCACTCAGAAATGTCTTTAAAAGAGTTGAACAGACACACACACAGGGGAAGACAGATGCCAAAGAGCGCGAAGGAATTTTTGGGCTACCAACAAGGAAAGACCCACCTCTATCCTGATTTGGACTTTTAGGGTCTAAAATGATGAGACTATAAATCTTCATTCTTTAAAGCCACCCATTTGTGTTTTTTT
>NW_006922256.1:738611-745107 GCF_000298275.1 Orycteropus afer afer | reverse complement strand
GGCAGCTCAGTTCTACTCTGACAGACATGGCGTCACCCATGAGTCAGAATAAACTCAAAATGCAGGTTTGGTTTTTGGTTTTGATTTAATTATAAAGTAATCTGTACTTTTCTTTATAATTTGTTTGCATCTCCATATTTTCTACAATATGCTTGTTTTACTTTAATAAATCAGAAAGTCAATGATTTTATATTCAACATTACTTAGATTTAGATTACTATTTTCTTCAAAACTTTAAAACTTAGCAGATGGTCAGGAAATAATTAGCATCTTCATTTTCACAGTTCATAACTGAATTTTAATAAACTATTTGTCTGTCTGGTCTGTTAATATTTTCTTTCTCTTCTCTTTTACTGACCAACATTTTAAATTTAATAATTTTATAAATATTTGAAAAATGAGTCTCATATTAAAGTGAATGTCCATATTCATCCTACAATTTCTTAGGTAGATACTATTTTTATTGTCGTCTAAAAGCCTGCCCACAGGCATAGTGGCATACTCATCATCCTTTCTTTGAATACAGATCACCAATAATTAATTTTTTAAGTTAATGCTGATTTTTCAGAATAAATGGAATGATTAAGTGTGTCAAATCTCACTTTTACTATTTGAAATCAGAGAAGAAAACTAAGGGTAAAATATTATTTCAGTGGCTATGAAATGTGTATTTTATGTGATCACAGAACAGTAATCATTAACACTCCAAGTGCTTAGCGGCCATTAACTTATTGTGAGTCCTCACATCAGCCCTTTGAGTTAAGTACTATTATTAACTTTTTTTAATAGAGACGTATCTGAAGCACAGAAAACTTACACTTTTGCCCAAGATTCCTCAGCAGTAAGGGTGGAGGTGAGACTCACTCCTAGGCAACTCAGCTCCACTATCTGCATGTTTGACCACTATAGGACACTGCCTCACCACATCAAGAAGAATGATAAGATTACCCACAAGTTTTCAACAATTCAGCCTTCAGTAAAAAAAGAAAGTTACCTTCTTCTTTATTAGTGCTAAAGAAAGTAAATTGCCTGTATGTTGATACCATCAGAGAGTCTACTTTTTACTTTGAGCAGATCTGCTGTGGCACATGTGATAACTTCAAGAGAATCTAGTAAAAGGAATGATGGAGAGACTATCAGACTCAGAATTGGCATAGGCAGTCAGTGGCAAGAACGATAATAAAACATCTTATCACTTTGAGTAGCAAGCGCTACATAACACTGAGATATACTTTAAAATATGTGTATGAATGTGTGTGTTCAGAAGCTGTATACCTGTCCTTTAATGTATCTTCTTCCATTTATCATCCAACTACACTTTCATACCAGCAAAAATGCCCAAGGCAAAGGGTGTCCCTTCATTTGATCTGTTTGTTATTTTAGTAACATTTTCCACACTTAGCCCAATATTTTAGAACAGTGGTATCACTAAGGTTGATGTCACCCAGTGCAGTAATTCATGGTGTAACCCTCCTGTGGACCTTCTCTCCTACCAGACCATACAGAATCCTTACTAATGTTTATTATCAATTTTAATTATAGAATAATATATGTTAAATATAATTTTAAGTTCCTTAATTGTAATATTAGGAGCTCTGGTAGCATAGTGCCTAAGGCACTTGACTGCTAACCAGAAGGCTGGCAGTTCAAACCCACCAGCCACTCCTTAGAAGGAAGGTTGGGCAATCTACTTCCATAGTGATACCGCTTCAGAAACCAAAGGAGGGGTCGCTATGAGTCGGGTCTGACTCGACGGCACATAACAACAACAACAATTATAATGTTACTTGTTGTTGTGTACTTGTACAACAACAATTATAATATTACTTGTTGTTGTGTACTTGTTGTTGTTGTTATGTGCTGTCGAGTCGGGCCCAAACCAACTCAACAGCACAAAACAACAACAACAATTATAATATTGCTTGTTGTTGTGTACTTGTACACAATAATTGTAATATTACTTGTGGTTGTTGTGTACTTGTACAACAATTGTAAAATTACTTGTTGTGTACTTGTACAATTGTAATATTAGTTGTTGCTGTGTACTTGTACAATTATAATATTACTTGTGTTGTTGTGTACTTGTTGTTGTTGTTGTTATGTGCCATCAAGTCAGACTCAACTCATAGCAACTCCTCCTTGGGTTTCCGAGGTGGTATCACTACAGAAGTGTATTGCTCAACCATCCTTCTAAGGAGTGGCTGGTGGGTTTGAACCACCAGTCTTCTGGTTAGCAGTCAAGTGCCTTAGGCACTACACTATCAGAGCTCCTTAATATTACTTAGATTATATGAATAGTAACAACAAATTGGTTGGTAAAATCTTTCTCCTTTGAATTACAACATTATTAGTTGCATCACTATTAGTAACTGAGCAGAAATCTCTTTTTTATTTTTCTCCTTCTTGTCCTTTAATTACTACTTAATCCTCAAAAAAATTATTGAAACACATTCACAAATACTACTTACCACAATACTGTACCACAAAACTAGCAGAAAATTTGACAAAATCAGTGACTATAAAAACATCAACTGTGATGAAAATAACAGTGTATGCTTGTAGCGAGTTTAGACAAAGCCATGATTCAAACTTTCATTATACTTGGGTAATAATGACAACGTTGATCAAAAAGTAAATTAGCATAGAGATTTGGCCTTATACCATTCTTGGTGTCTGTAAATTGGGTACATGAAAAGTTTTTGTAGCTGTAACTGACTATAGGGATATTTTTAATAAAAAATAATAATAATAAATTTCAGCTGAAACACTGCACAAAACTTTCATAGGCAATCATTTTGGTTCCACCTTCTCTAACAAAGTCCCTCAGCACAGTCCACATTGTTTTGGAACTAAGAGCAAAGCATAAAAAGGACACAATATTCAACAAAATGTTCATAAAATCATCTAGCTGCATTTCAAATAGCTTTTATGATTCTCAAAAATAAACATCAGATTCATTGTAGCAATAAAATAATTGCACTTCTAAAACTGACATTTGATAAAGACGAGATAAATGTTTCCTCACATTCATAAGGAACCATATCAAAAATAGCAGGTCATTGTGGTGTAGTGGAGGTGGGGTGAATGTGTATACACACCGACTATTGGTTGGTCTGATAATTTGAGGAGCCTTTTGGCACAGTGGTTGAAGTATTTGGCTGCTAACCAAAAGGTCAGCAGTTCAAACCCATGAGCTGCTCCACAAGAGGCAGGTGTGGCAGTTTTCTTCCATAAAGATTTATAGCCTTAGAAACTCTATGAGGCAATTCTACTCTGTCCCATAGAGTCACTATGACTGAGAATTGACTCGATGGTCGTGGGTTTTATTGTGCTGTGTGGTGCTCGGATTTAATTCCATATACAAAAGTCATTTCAGGTAACTCTGACCAGCAATCCTGTGCATAATGCCTCATGATTTATTTTTGCTTGCAAGGAGCTAAAAATAAAAGCATGTGCCATCTTAAGATCATTTCTTCAAGTGCCACAATATGAGGCTCTCAGAAGTCTCTTCATGCCCTTTATACTGTTTAGAGTTTTACTGAAGTCTAATTATACTTCACAGAAGATTGACTGAGGAGCTCTAAAGTAGTTTTGGAAGACATCAGCAATATTTTAAACAAATTCCAGAGATGATTTTAATGATCCCAAGATCGTTTTAACATCAGTTCTGATTGGCACAAAATCTAACTACTAGTTTCCTAGTGGCCAAAATAATATTAGATATCTCCAAAAAAATTTGTTCCAAATTCTGGATTAAAAAAAAAAAAAAGGAAACAAAAATGTTCCAATTAAAATATGTCTGCAGACATAGCATTATGTCCTGCCATGAGCTGCGACAACTCAACTTAATTATTTTATTTGTGATGTTCACATTTCCTAATATATGAGATTTAATGTGTAATTGGCCTCAAAATTTAAAAGAAGTTGGTTACCTAACCCTACTTGTATTCACAGTAGGCTTGTCACATTGTTTACTGTGGTTCTAAAACCAAAAAAAACAAAAACCCTCTTTGGGTTTCTGGGGTGGTATGTCTACAGAAGTAGACTGCAAATGGTAAAATTTATGAATTAATGATTTAAAATCAGTCATCAAGGTGTGCTGACAAATTAACTAGTACTGGTTAAAAATTAGCTTTTAGACCTGATTCCTACCAGCAGTTAAACAAAAGCAATTAGGATTAAATAGTTATGAATTACTGCACAAAACTATCACATTGTTTTATGGATGCTAAACCTTATTCTATATTCATAGCCAAAAGAGAAACAAACCTCTTTTTAAATTAACAGTAGTCACTTCCTGTGGATCCATAATTCTCAACCTGATGTGCACATAAAAATTATATAGAGAACTTTTAAAAAATGCATTTGTCCAGGCCACAACCAAGACCTTTGAATCAGAATTCGAAGGGTAGGGACAGGCATTTACTTGTATTATTTTAAAAAGAAAGAAAGAAAACATTCAAAGGTGATTTTGATGTACTGCTGCTGCGGAAAAGAAATCTCTGCTGCAAAAAGTTAAAATTGTCACATTTCACTGATGCCTTATCATCAAAATGATCTTCAACGTGCCTGACTGTGTTGTTAACTGTGTAATGTGTCAAATATGGTCATGTTTTAAAGTGCCTTTTTCTGATTATGTTGTTGCCTTGTTTAAAATGAACTGTTTTTCCTCTACCTTCAACTGAAAACAGTATTTTCTATGACTACATGAGAAATATCAATTACCTACAGAGACTACACCACCATTTCACTTCTTTAATGCTGACAAGGCATCTAAAGAGAGACCATTTATCTTTTCTGATAGTTCAGGACAGGATAGACAAATGCATTATCTCTCTCTGTACTATCACAACCAAACAAACAAAAAACAAATTGATTCACCTAATTTCTAAAGCAATAAAACTTTTAATGAGAAAGCTTTGTGATCACAGAATATTACCTGCTAAAATGTACATATATCACTGTGAACAGAATATGTGTTCTATTATATCATAGAAAGATTTTTTTCTTAATATTTACACTGTGTAAAAGAAAATATATACATATCAACACATAAACATAGACTTCCCTCAAGTTCAAGAGAAGGAGAACAGTAACATGAGAATATTCTTCCTTCCCACCAATAGCCTGGCCCTTTCAAAGTTCATCTAATATAATAAGTTAAAAAGCAAATAAATAAGCAAACATCTCTATTAGAATTTAGGACTTCCGTAATAAGGTACTAAAAACTGGATCACTTAAAAGCAATGTAAATTTATTCTCCTATATTTCAAAAAGGCAAAAGTCCAAAATCAAGGAGGCAGCAATATTGGCTTTTTCTGGAGGTCTGCAGGGAGAATTTGCTCCATGCCTGTTTTCTAATTTCTGCTCTTGACAGCAATCCTTGGAGTTTTTTGTCTTTTAGACACATCATTCTAATATCTGACCTCATCTTCATGTAGAATTCTCCCTGTTTGTGTCTTTGTGTTCACATGGCCTTCTTATAAGGACACTAGTCATATTTGGGAGCTCTGGTGGCATAATGCCTAAGTCATTTGACTACTAACCAGAAGGCTGGTGGATCAAACCCACCAGCCACTCCTCAAAGGAAGACTGGGCAATCTAGTTCTGTGGAGATAACCACCTCAGAAACCTAAGGAGGGTTTCCTATGAGTCGGAAATGACTTGATGGCAGTGACTTTGGGTTTTTTTGGTTTTGAGTCATTGTATTTAAGGTCCACCCTAATTCAGTATGACTTCATCTTAATTTTGTCTGCAAAGACCCTATTTCCAAGTAAAGTCATATTAACAAATACAGAATCTTTTTGGGGGACAAAATTCAGCCCACATTTTTCTTAGTACAGCATCAAAAAGAAATTGGCTGACAGTTTGCATTTGAGCCAAATAACTTCACATTTTGCTTATTTTCCTGTCATATATATATTTCCTTAACATCAACCTACGCTTTTAGTATACAGGTCCATGGTAATAATACTCTTTAACTGTGAAGATGTTCATCAAAGCTCAAAAAAGATATCTAGGCATTTTTTACATTTGTATCTGATGTATTAGTTAGAATAATTATGCCAGATGTATTTAGAACCACTGGATCATATAGCCAGAAGGATAAAATTCACATGCTCCATGGTGTGTACAACCCACCTCTCTATTCTAGCCTATCTCATGCTACTGTTTCTCTTGCTGTCTGGACTTCTTCTGCTTCCCACATAGAATCAGGTTCTTTCTTAGCTTGTTATGTTTCCTTTTGTTACCAAGTCTGGAAGGTTCAGTCCTGGCTACCTCCTTCTCAGGTTCTAAGTCTCAGCTCAAATGCCATGTCTCTAGAGAAGACCTCAAACACCACCCTAACTAAAGTATCCCTCACTCTCAATCACATCACTATGTTAATTTATTATGGAATATCACAAATTTAAAGCATTTTGTGGAGGAAAAGGGTACATTTTTTCATGGCCTACTGCCATTAAATGCAGTCAGCCACAGGGATCCAGGTGAGGAA
>NW_006922256.1:731800-732736 GCF_000298275.1 Orycteropus afer afer | reverse complement strand
ACAACAAAGCCCCATTAAATAGCACACATTGAAAGATCAGTGACTGAAGAACAGATGGGTTGTGGGATGAAATCAAGAATATCACATGTGTAGAAAGTGAAATGTCATTAAAAAGACAGGAAAGGAAAAAAAAAAAAAAAGAACAAAGTGGATGTCGGAAGAGACTCTGAAACTTGGTCTTGAATGGAGACTACCTAAAGCAATGGAAGAAATGATGACATAAAAGATCTGATCAGAAAATTTCAAAGGGCCACTTGAGAGGAGAAAGTAAAATATTATAATGGAATGTGCAAAAACCTGGAGTTTGAAAACCAAAAGGGGAGAAGACACTTAGCATTGTTCAAGATGAAATAATTAAAGGAAAAGTTCAAACCTCAAGCTGTAATATTGAAGGATTCTGTGAGCAAAATATTGAACAATGAAGGAAGCATCAAAGCATGATGGAAGGAATGCACAGAGTCACTCTACCAAAAAGAATTCATTGACATTCAACCATTTCAGTGAGTAGCATATGATTAAGAACCAATGATACTGAAGGAAGAATTCCAAGCTGCACTGAAGGCTTGGTAAAAACAAGTTTCAGGAATTAACAGAATATCTATTAACATATTTCAACAAATGGATGCAGTGCTGGAGGCACTCACTCATTTATCCCAAGACACCAGGACAACCAACTGGAAGAGATCCATATTTGTGCCCATTCTAAAGAAAGGTGATCCAACAAATGCCGAAATTATCAAATAATATCATTAATATCACATACAAGTGAAATTTTGTTGCAGATCATTCAAAAACAGTTACAGCACTACTTTAACAGGGAACTGCCACAATTTCAAACTGTATTCAGAAGAGAACAGGGAACAAGGGACAAGGAATATCATTGTTGATGTTAGATGGATCTTGGCTAAAAGCAAAGAATACCAGAAAGATGTTTAC
>NW_006922256.1:728612-731037 GCF_000298275.1 Orycteropus afer afer | reverse complement strand
AGAGAGAGAGAGAGAGAATGTACCATGGACTGCTAAAAGAAAAACAAATCTGTCTTTGAGGGTGTACAGCCAGAATGCCCCTTAGAAGTGAGGATGGTGAGACTTTGCCTCTCATACTTTGGACATGTCATCAGGAGGGACCAGACCCTAGAGAAGGATATCACACTTGGTAAAGTAGAGGGTCAGTGAAAAAGAAGACCCTCAATGAGGTGGATTGACACAGGTTTGCAACAATGGGCTAAAGTATAGCAAGGATTTTAAGGATGGTGCAGGGCCGGGTAGTGTTTCTTCCTATTGTACGTGAAGTCACTGTGAGTCAAAACCATCTCTATGGGACATAACAACAGCAACAGCCCCAATCACCTGCCCACACTTAACAAAAACCACTAGAGCAGAAGTTTCCAAATTTGTCAAATTCACACAATTCTTAAACCAAAATAAATACCCACTGCTTTCGAATCGTATCTGACTCATGGCAACCCCTCCTTGGGTTTCCAAGGCAGTATAACTAGGGAAGTAGATTGCCCAACCTTCCTTCCAAGGAGTGGCTGGTGGGTTTGAACTGCCAGGCTTCTGGTTAGCAGCCAAATGCCTGTGATACCATAGCTCCAAAATAAATACTGAACAGTATTTCTAACTCCCTTGTCTGTCCTGCTTGCTGTTGTTTCCTCAGGCCCACAAGAGTGAACGACATTTAGTAGTCTATCATTATCTTACATAAAGGAAGACAGACCTCTTTCCTACTCTGGGCTCAACCACATCCAACCAATTGACCTTGAGCAAATTACTTTGCCTTGTTTAGCCTCAGTTTACTATTACTGTAGGAAACGATACTTCAAATTCTTAAGAGGATTCAATACTATAATGAACATAAATTGTAAATTTTTAAGTGCAGCAGGCACATAATATTAATCATTTATTGAGGATTCATTATCTGCTCTAAAACTAAATCTTTAAAAATATTAACATATTGATTCAGTAAAGATAATATTAATTTGCTAATGGTACTAGAGCCAAAAACCAACCAAACTCATTGCCATCGAGTTGGATCCAACTGGTAGCAACCCCTCCTAGGGTTTCCAAGGCGGTATCACTACAGAAGTTGATGGCACTACCTTCCTTCTGAGGAATGGCTGGTCAGTTTGAACTGCCAGCCTTCTGATTAGTAGTCAAATGCCTTAGGCACTATGCCACCAGAGCTCTCGGTACTAGAGCTAGGGATGAAAAGTCTGAGATAAGACGCAAGATTTCCTAAATCTAGAATATTATCCATGACATCATTTTGTGCTTTTGGAGCAAAGCAAAACAAACACACTGCATGGAGTCATTTCTGGCTCATAGCAACCCCTGTTGTATTTCCAAGGTTGTATATCTTTACAGAAGCAGACTGACTCATCTTTCCTTCATGGAGCAGCTAGAGAGTTCGAATTACCGACCTTTTGGTTAGCAGCCAAATGCCTTAATCACTGCACCATCAAACTCCTTTTTGAAGCTACAGGAAAACTGGTATTTTCCCTTTTATTTCTCAACATTATAAATGTTAATGAACCTCAGTCAGGAGAGTGATTTATTTTAAAATTTTGCCTTGGAAAGCAAGAAGTAAACAGATATTTTTATGTGTGTCCTTATTTCAATCCTCAGCCCCCTACTGTACTCTACTCTGTGTGTGTGTGTGTGTGTGTGTAATATATATTTGGTTTCTGTCTATCCTTTCGACTTTATTCCTATACTTTTAATGTAGCATCCTCATTTCTGAGTGTTTTCTTCCAGTACTAAATTTTCTTCAGCTATAAGGAAGCCTTGACAGCAGTGAGTTTGGCTTTGTTTTGGTATAAGGAAGCCTGGGGCATCACTGGCCACAAGCTCAGTCAACTTCGATGGAACCGATGGAGCCAGCCAGAATCCAAAATTTGACGGGGCTCGTTTAACACCTTGAAGGCTTTTAAATTTGTTAACTGCAAGTGAGGTATGCATAACTCTACCAGATTTACTTATGCAAGTAAGCCTGCATAAATAAAGTGAATAGAGTGACCTAACTCTATTAGTGGAAGTTAAAGTATAATTAACCCTGGCAGCACAAGTAAATCAGATTTAAATGTACTACATTTAACTCTGACAATTTTAACTTGGCCATAATCAATATTATTAGAGACAATATGACTTCATTATATGTTACTAATACAAAAAAACAACATAAGTCATTTTGTTAAATATGTTATATATCAAGCAACTCAGCATTTCTTAGAAATTTTTGGGTCTTCACTACTCAGCTTTATTCTGAACAGTTATGTCAATCAATTAATCTTACCTGAGTAAATTTTATTTATAGGTTATTTTAAGAAGTATACAAGTTTAAAAAATTTATTTATCACATATATGTCTTTCACATATGTCTCTCTCTCTTTCTCTCTCTCTCTCTCTCTCT
>NW_006922256.1:717553-728265 GCF_000298275.1 Orycteropus afer afer | reverse complement strand
TACAATGTGAATTTTCTCTATTAATAAAAAAATGGCCATGAACTTCACTGTGTTATAAACTGAAACATAAAATTGGAAATAACTGAATTTACTATAAAAAAGTGATAAATTTTCCATGTATAATGCTATGATTCATAAAGCTTTATTCAAAATATCTGGCTATAGAAACATTATAATCATCTTTTCTGAGTAAACATAATCACTTTAATTTTTCACATGAGCAGTTTGGAGCACTCAAAATTTCCCCCAAAGTATTCTATTTCACCAAGAATATGTAACATTGAGAAAAGTCCCCCTCCTATATAAAAGAGAGTGAGAATTTTCTTAGAGGAATACCTTCCTGTTTTCAGTTAAATTATCCAGGAATGTACCTCATCTAATTTTATACAAATATATAAGCATTACTATAAAACTAATTCATTCTTCATATTATTGTTTAAAATTATATAATCCAGCATACAGGTATTAGAACCACAAACTTTTTTCTAAGATCTATGCATTAGTCAGGCTTTGTGAATAATTCAAAATCACATCCAAATAGACTAAATGAATGAGAAGTCAATTAGCTAGAAATTCTTAAAATATCAGGTGGTGTGGTCCCTAGTATTTGGCCCTTTGATTATCTCCCATAGTATAAAAGAGAAAAATCACCTTGGAAAAGGGTACAACAAACATAAACATTATGTTAGAGGCTGTCTTAGTTGTCTAGTACGACTACAACAGAAATATCACAGATGGATGGCTATAACAAAAAGATATATATTTTCTTACAGTTTAGGAGACTAGAAGTCCAATTTCATGGTGCTGGTTCTAGGGCAAGTTTTCACTCTCTATCAGCTTGGAGGAAGTTCTTTGTCTTTTCAGCTTCTGTTTTCTGGTTCCTTGGAGATCTCCATGTATCGGCATCTCTCTTTTAACACCTCTGTTCTGCTCACTTGTTTAATCTCTTTTAAATCTCAATCTTTTTTACTCATGGTATACCGTGTGCTAAATCTGCCTCATTAGCATAAAAAAGACACCCATTCTCAAATGGGATTATAACCACAACCATCTCACTGCTGTGGAGTCGGATTCGACTCATACTGACCCCTCCTTGGGTTTCTGAGGCAGTATCACTACGGAAGTAGATTGCCCAACATTCCTTCTGAGAACCACAACCATAGAGGTTAGGATTTACAAGAAATATTTTGCGGGAACATAACTCCATCTATAATATTCTACCTTATGCCTACCCAAAAAATTCATGTCCGTGCCACATGCAAAGCATGTTGACCTCATCACATCATCCCAAAAGTTTTTAAAAGAACTCTAAGTTCAAAATCTCAGAATATAAGTTATCTGTTTCCTTAGTACAATGGTGGAACAGACACAATGTAAACATTTCCATTACAAATGGGAGAAATTGGAAGGAAAGAAAGAAAGGATAACAAGCACCAAGGAAGTCCAAAATCCAGCAGAACAATTTATATTAGCTCTCAAGTTTAAAACTAATCCTCCCTGAGCTCAACTTGGCAATGGCCCTGCCCTACAGAATTTGGGTATTGGCCACACTCTCTGGATTCTATATAGAGGCACCTTGCCTTTGGGCTTCAGTTCTGCCTTCCAGGCCCACTGGCATGGCAACTCTGCTTCCCCAGAATTGGATGGCCCTATTCTCCTAGTCTATCTGAGTGGTGACTCCACCCACTGGGCCCTGGCAAGCCCCATGCTGCTACCTTTTGGTCATGGCACCCTCATCTCTTCACCTTTGGACAGTGGCCCCATTCCCTTGGCACACATTAATGGCACACCCATACTCCAGAACCAAGTTGGCAAAGATCTGACTTATTTGATCAAAGTCAACATCAAGACATAAATCATGTTGATAGAATGGTCTCTTGATATGATGTATTGAAAATGCCACTTTACCTGTGGTCTTCTCCATAACTCATAATCCCAGTCTTATCATGACCAAAAAAAAAAAAAAGTCAGGCAAATTCCAATAGTGGGTCACACACACTGAATAAAATGTTAGCTATGAATAAGGGAGACCTCTTTGGTTATTTGCAAAAAGATATATTGATATTCTTTACCCTCCTGAGATTAATTTTTATTCATTCAAATAAACTAACAAAGAACATATGTACAATTATATTATAAAGATAATCTAGTTAAAAAAATATAAATTTAAAAATCAGAAATTATCCAGGCAATGTAGGCCAATAAACTTGTATCATTATTAATCTTGTAACTCTTAATCAGTATGTTCTTGCTTTTAAACAATATCTAATCATAGATGCGTGCTGTTAGGAAATTAATTCTATTCCTTTCCTTTATGCCATTTGGCCTAAACTCAAATTTCTTCTTAAGAAGCTGCCAAAAGCAAAACAACAATTTTAACAACTCATAGTATCTAAATTAGTGTAGATATTTATTTTATTTATAGTAGGAATACTTTATATGTCATCAAAGATGTTATAAAGCTTGCAAATTGCCCTTGGCTCCCTGTCATCACCATTGTATTTCTTTTCTTTTCTTTTTTTTTTTTTTTTTTAATGAAAACTTTTGGTTGAGGTATAACAAAAGAAATCAAACAAAAATGAACAAATCTTGAAGTTCAGTTTAATGAATATTCACAAAGTGAATACACGCATAGAGCAAGTACTTAGATTTTTAAAAAGAGAATTAGTAGAACAGTGGAAGCCACAACACAACCCCCTTGCAGACACAGGCCCTCAAGCATTAAATACCACCTCCAGTTATAACAGAATCAAATAGTTTTGTCTGTTTTTTGAATTACATTTAAATAGAATAAGATATACTCTTGTGTATGGGTCTTTGACAGTTAAGACTGGGTGTCATTTGACTGAGCCATGATATACAGTGGTTTAGCAATTATGATGTAGTCATTCCCCATGATGAGATCTACTATGAGTAGCCAATCAGTTAAGAGGGAGTTTTCTTAGGGGTGTGATCTGCTTCCAACATATACAGATGTCCTGGCAAAGCTCTCTGGCTTTCAACTCAGTCTGGATCCTGAATCTGATTCATTTTCATCTGACTTTTGCTTCTTGTACTTGAGTCAATGGTTTGCCATATTGCTTGCTGATCATAGTGCCTTGGGATTTTTGCCTTTGTAGCCTGTCAGCCAACAGCCTGCCATCTTACCTGCCGATCTTAGATTCACTTGACTCTGCTGCCAGCAGCCTGCTGTGTTGTCTGTTTATTTTGAATTTGTCAGCCCCTGCAGCTACGTGAGTCAGGAGAAGCCTCCATTCTGATGTCTGACCAAAGATTTGGGACTTGCCAGCCTCTACAGGTATAAGCCACTTTTTGAGATAAATCTCTGTCTCTCTCTATATATATACATATATAACTTCACTAGTCTCACTTCTCTAGAGAATCTAACCTAAGACAGGGTCTTTTTACCCAACATTATGTTTGTCAGATTTATCCATGTTATTGAATTTTTAATTCTTTTTGGTAAATTGCATGTCAGCATGTGAACTATGTAACAATTTATTTATTTATTCTATTGCTGATGGGTATTTGGGTTGCCTAGGGTTGGGACTGTTAGGAATAGCATTGATGTGAACATACTTTATATGTGTCTGGTACCCTCTCCTTGTCTTTGTTGTGCCCTCATGGCCTAATATCTCCAGGAAAGCAGCCAACTAAATAATTCTTGAACTCAGAATACCCATATATTTGTGTTAAATCATCTTTAAATTTCTGCAGAACTGCAAAATGCCATTCAAAAAGGGTCATATTTTTATGAGTCTGTCCAGGATGTGATGTATCTGCTCTTCTAAATCTAGACAACCAAACAAAAAGGTTCGTGATTTGGTATTAAAAGCAGCAGTAGAATAACTCCAGGAAGTTGAGAAGGCCTAGGATTAGCTGATGCCAGCACAATATTGATTGGTATAAAAAGGGAGTATTTAATGTTAAAGAATAATCTAAAATAACAAAAACATCTAGAGAAAAAACAAATACTTATCATCAAAATTTTACCAAATTATTACCACAAAATATCCTGGAACTAAGAACCAGCTCCATTTACCTGGATACAAAAACCATTTACAAGAGGAAATGTGGGATCACCATTCATCCCAGACACTAAGAACTGTAGGTGGAAAGTGTAGTGTGTATGTGTGTGTGTATGTGTATTTATTCAAATCCAGACACTTGAAACAAAACCTTCTAGATTGTTATATAATTCCACTGACACAAGGGCACATCAAAATATCCTTCTATACTACATTTGCACAAATTCCAAATTTTTCAATGAGTATCATTAGAACTCTCTATGTCAAGCTTGTTCACTGAAGTCCAAGGGAGAGGATATAAGAAAACATTCAAGCACGGACAGGCATTTGCATAGTCCATTAATAATACAAGTATTTTGAGGCAGATTAATTATTGTGATAGTCTGAAACAGCCATCAAGTGATCTCAACTGCTTAAAAAAAATAAAGAAAAAGTCAGATAGCTCTTAGAAATATATATATATTCTTTTCAATAATTTCCAGTACTGTTGACTCAAAGAAAAGAACCTAATGAATATTTCAACTTTTGAGTTGTAGTAAAAATGATTATGAGGTTTTTTAGCTTTATGTGCTTGGAGCTAAAGATTAAAATCAGGATAACAGCTTTCTTTCACAAAAACATTTTTAAAAAAACATAAAAAGATGCCTTCTACTATAAAATTCTTGCTCTTGTTAGTTGTCATCAAGTCAACTCTAACTTATGTACAACAGAACTAAACATTACCTGGTCCCCTTCTATCTTCATGACACTTGATGTGTTTGCATTCTTTGTTGCAGCTATTGTGTTATTCCATCTCATAGAGGCTTCCTTGGTTTTTATTTTTGTTTGTTTTTTATTTTTTTGTTTTTTTTGTTTTTTTGGCTTCTACTTTACCAAACA
Organism: Orycteropus afer afer; assembly: GCF_000298275.1. NCBI lineage: Eukaryota > Metazoa > Chordata > Mammalia > Tubulidentata > Orycteropodidae > Orycteropus > Orycteropus afer. The sequence goes on along the minus strand of NW_006922256.1, from coordinate 723,358 downwards.
TGATGTCTTTTTCTAGAGAATAGTCATTCCTGATGATACGTCCAAAGTATGACCATACTATTTAGAAACATTCTAGTTGCATTTCTTCTACACGGATTTATTTCTTCATTTGAAAGTCCATAATATGTTCAATATTCTTCACCAATACCACAGTTCAAAGATATCAATCATTTTTCTGTCTTCCTTTTCAATAGCTAACTTTTGCATGTCTGTGAAGTAACTGAAAAGAGTATGGCTTGAGTCAGGCACATTGTAGTCATAAAAATGGCATCTTTGCTTTTTAAAACTTTAGCAAGGTATTTTTCCAGCAAATTTGCCCAATGCAATATGTCATTGCTTTCTTAACTGCTGCTTCCATGGATGTTGATTGTTGATCAAGTAGAATGAAATCATTACCAAGTTAAATATTAAATAGTTATTATGTGCTAAAATTTGCACACATTTAAGTCTCTTTAGTAAGTATATCTCTGAGATGGAAACAGTTTTTACTAAGACTAGAATCCTCAAACTCTCAGCCTATAGCTTAACCTCCCTACTGGCTAACAAAAGTAAATGTAAGAGAAAATGAGCTGGGAAAGGAACATTTCTTTAAAAATAAACATTGAGGCTCCAAATATTATTTTCTCATCTACTTTGATAGAGGTATGAATCAAAGGTATCAAGAATACTTTTTTTTATGTCAAGACTATCCAAAGCAAAATATACAGTCAATGCAATCCAGTTCCAGATCCCATCAAAATTCTTTTTGTTGTTAGGTGCCATCAAGTCAGCTTTAACTCACAGCAACCATATGCACAACAGAAAGAAACACTGCCCAGTCATGCACCATCCTCAAAATCCATGATATTCTTCAACCCACCATTGTAGCCACCATGTCAATCCAACTTGTTGAGGGTCTTCCTCTTTTTTGCTGTTGACCCAACATGTTAAGAAGCATGATATCCTTACCTCAGGAATAGTCCCTTCTGATAGCATGACCAAAGTAGATGAGACGAAGTCTAGCCATTCTCATTTCCAAGGAGAATTCTGGTTGCACTATTCCAGTATAGATTTGTTTCTTCTTCTGGGAGTCCAGGGTATTTCAAATACTCTTCACCAAAAGCACAAATCAAAAGCATCAACTCTACTTTGGTCTTCCTTATTCATTGTCCATATTTCACATGCATACGTGGTGATTGAAAATACCATGGCTTGGATTAGGTGCACCTTAGTCTTCAAAGAGACATCTTTGCTCTTCAGCACTTTAAAGAGGATTTTTTGCACTAGATTTGCCCAGTGCAATTTGATTTCTTGACTGCTGCTTCAATTGGTGTTGACTATGGATCCAAGTAATGCGAAATCTTTGGCAATGTCAATTTTTTTCTCCATTTATCATGATACTGCTTATTGGTCCACTTGTAAGGATTCTCATTTTCTTTTAAGTTGAGGTGTAAATCCATACTGCAGACTATAGTCTTTAATTTTCATCAGTCAATACTTCAAGTCATCTTCACTTTCAGCAAGCAAGGTGGTGTCATCTGCACATCACAGGTTGTTAACGAGTCTTCCTCCAATCTTGATGCTGCATTCTTGTTCACGTAGTCTAGCTTCTTGGGTTATTTGCTCAGCATACACATAGACTAAGTATGGTGAAAGGATACAACTCTGATGCACACCCTTCCTGACTTTAAATCATGCAATATCCCCTTGCTCTTTTTGAAGGATAGTATCCATAACAGGTTCAGGGCTGCTTGGCTTGGCTTCAGGATTGGCTTTATTTGAAGACCAGGTTACAGACAGGTGGGCGCAGAGTGGTTATGAACTAAGGGAAATGAACTTATCACAGTTTGTCATCCTGTGATGGCTTACACATTGCTGTGTGGCTGGAGGCTATGCCACTGGTGCTGCAAAATACTAGCAGGGTTACCCATGGTGGAGAGGATTCAATGGACCTTCCAGGCTAAGATAGACTCAGAAGAAGGAAGAGGCCATTCACTTCTCAAACAATTGGCCAGAGAAAGCCTTATGAATAGTAGTGAAACACTGTCCAGTGTATTACTGAAAACCTTTTGAATAGCACTGAAACATTGTCTGATATACTGTCAGAAGATGAGCCAATCAGACCAGAAGGCACTCAAAATATGATTTGGGAAGAGCTGACTCTTCAGAGTAGAGACAACCTTAATGATATAGATAGAGTAAGACTTTTGAGACCTCCATTAGCTGATGTGGAATGACTAAAAATGAGTAGAAACAGATGCAAATATCCAGTACTAATCGGAACACGGAATGTACGAAGTATGAATTAGGAAAATTGGAAGCTGTCAAAAATGAAATGGAATGCATAAACATTGATATCCTAAGCATTAGTGAACTGAAATGGACTGGTTTTGGCCATTTTGAATCGGAATAGTATGATCTACTATGCCAGGAATGACAAATTGAAGATGAATGGTGTGGCATTCATCATCACAAAGAATGTTTCAAGATCTGTCCTGAAGTACAATATTGTCAGTGAAAGGATAATAACCATACACCTATAATGAAGACCAGTCAATACTACTATTATTCAAATCTATGCACCAACCACCAAAGCCATAGGTGAGGAAATTGAAGATTTCTACCAACTTCTGCAGTCCAAAATTGACTGAATGTGCAATCAAGATGTGTTGATTATCACTGGTGACTGGAATGTGAAAGTTGGAAACAAAGAAGAGTTGCCAGTAGTTGGAAAATATGACCTCAAAGATAGAAATAACTCTGGAGATCACATAATAGAATTTTGTAAGACCAACAACTTATTCACTGCAAATACATTTTTTCAACAATATAAATGACAGCTGTACATGTGGACTTCACCAGATGGTATACACAGGAATCAAACTGACTACATTTGTGGCAAGAGGTGATGGAGAAGTTCTATATCTTCAGCCAAAACAAGGCCAGGAGCTGACTGTGGAATAGACCATTAACTGCTCATATGCGAGTTCAACTTGAAGTTGAAGACAATTAAAACAGGTCCACAAGAAACAAAATATGACCTTGATAATATCCTTACTGAATTTAGAGACCATCTAAAGAACAGATTGGATGTATTGGACACCAATGACCAAAAAACAGAAGAATTGTGGGATGACATCAAGAACATCATCAATGAAGAAAGCAAGAGGTCATTAAGACAGGAAAGGAAGAAAAGACCAAAATGGATGTCAGAAAAGACTCTGAAACTTGCACTTGAACATAGAGTTCTTGTTGTTACGTGCTGGCAAGACACCTCTGACTCATAATGACCTCTCCTTGGGTTTCTGAGGCAGTATCCCTATGGAAGTAGATTGCTCAACCTTCCTTCTGAGGAGTAGCTGATGGGTTTGAACCGTCAGCCTTCTAGGTAGCAGTCAAATGCCTTTGGCACTATGCTACCAGAGATCCCAAACATAGAGTAGCTAAAGTAAATGGAAGAAATTACAAGATAAAAGAGCTGAACAGAAGATTCCAAAGAGCAGCTCAAGAAAACAAAGACAATTACTATAATGAATTATGCAAAGACCTGGAGTTAGAAAAACAAAAGGGAAGAACACACTCAGCATTTCTCAAGCTGGAAGAACTGAGGAAAAAATTTAAGCCTCGAGTTGCAATATTGAAAGATTCTGTGGGCAAAATATCAAATGATACAGGAAACATCAAAAGAATATGGAAGGAAAACACAGAGTCCTATACCAAAGAGTATTGATCAATGTTCATCCATTTCAGTAAGTGGCATATGATCAAGAACTAATGGTACTGAAAGAGGAAATTGAAGCTGCAATTAAACAATTGGCAAAGGACAAGGCTCCGAGAATTGAGGAAATACTCATTGAGATATTTCAACAAACGGATCCCCCACTGGAGGCACTCACTGGGCTATGCCAAGAGATTTGGAAGACAACTACCTGGCCAACTGATGAGAAGAGATCCATATTTGTACCCATTCCAAAGAAAGGTGATCCCACAGACTGTGGAAATTATCAAACAATAATATTAATATCACATGCAAATAAAATCATATTGAAGATAACTCAAAAATGGTTGCAGCATTATATTGACAGAGAGGTTCCAGAAATGCAAGCTGGATTCAGAGGAGGACGTGGAACATGGGATATCATTGTTAATGTCAGATGGATCTTAGCTGAAAGCAAAGAATACCACAAAGATGTTTACTTATGTTTTACTAACTATACAAAAGCATTTGATGGTGTGGCTCATGACAAATTATGGATAACATTGAGAAGAATGGGAATTCCAGAACACTTGATTGTACTCATGAGGAATGTGTACATAGATCAAGAGGCTGTCATTCGAACACAAGGGGATAGTGCGTGGTTCAAAATCAAGAAGGGAGTGTGTCAAGGTTGTATGTTTTCACCATTGATTGAATCAATCTTTTTGCTGATCAAATAATTCAAGAAGCTGGACTATATGAAGAAGAATAGAGCATCAAGATTGGAGAAAGAATTGTTAAGAACCTGTGATACGCTGATGACACAACTTTGCTTGCTGAAAGTGAGGATGACTTGAAGCACTTACTGATGAAGACTGAAGACTACATTCTGCAGTATGGATGACACTTCAATATAAAGAAACCAGAAATCCTCACAACTGGTCCAATAAAAAGCTTCACGATGGATGAAGAAAAGATTGAAGTTGTCAAGGATTTCATATTACTGGGTTCTATAATCAACACCTGGCTCAAGTATAGCAAAGATCATGGAGCTGGTGTAGGATCGGGCGGTGCTTTGTTCTGCTGTGCATGGGGTCACTATGAGTCGAAAGTGACTCAACGGCACCCAACAACAACAACAACAATCAACACCAATGGAAGCAGAGTCAAGCCAACAGATGACACATTGTGTTGGGCAAATCTTCTGCAAAAGACCTCTTCCAAGTGATGAACAGAAAAGATGTCTCCATGAAGACTATGGTGCACTTAACCCAAGCCATGGTATTTTCAATTGCCTCTTATGCATGTGTAAGCTGGGCATGAATAAGAAAGACCGAAGAAGAATTGATGCTTTTGAGTTGTAGCGTTGGAGAAGAATGCCAAGAGTACCATGGACTGCTAAAAGAACTAACAAATCAATCCTGGAAGAAGTGCAGCTGGAATGCTCCTTGGAAGCGAGAATGTCCATACTTCGTCTCACCTACTTTGGCCATGTTGTCAGAAGGAACCATTCCCTGGAGAAGGATATCATGCTTTATAAAGCAGAGGGTCAATGAAAAAGGAGAAGGCCTTCAATGAGATAGATTGACACAGTAGCTGCAAGGATAGGCTTAGGTATTACAAAGATCATGAGGTTGGCATAGGACCAGGCAATGTTACGTTTTGCTGTGCATAGGTTGTTATGAGTTGAAGACTACTTGACGGCACCTAACAACAACAAAAACATCCTGATCTATGTACATGTTCCCCATGAGCACAATTCAGTGTTCTGGAATTCCCATTCTTCTCAGTGTTATCAATAACTTCTTGTGTTGCACACAGCCAAATGCTTTTGCATAGTCAATAAAACACAAGTAAACATTTTTCTGGTATTCTTTGCTTTCAGCCAAGATCCATCTGACATCAGCAATGATACCCCTCATTTCATGTCCTCTTCTGAATCCAGCTTGCATTTCTGAGAGTTCCCTGCCAATATACTTCTACATGAACGTTCTATAAGAATATGGAAAAACTAATCACTAATTTTATGTAGAAAGGAGAGCTCAGATAAGCAAATCACTACTGAAGAAGAAAAACAAAGTAGGAGGTCTCACATTTCCCAATCTCAAAACCTACCATACAGTTACAAT
>NW_006922256.1:677680-698000 GCF_000298275.1 Orycteropus afer afer | reverse complement strand
ACCCCTTTCTCCTGCTCTTCCGGCCTGCTACTCTGTGCTACGCCTGTGCTTACCTTGCTCCCGGAGACCCGGTCCCTCTCGCGAAATGACATATAGCACTGGGCAAGTTGACTGCAAAGGACCTCTTCAAGTGCTGAGGAGCAAAGGTGTCTCCTTGAGGACTAAGGTGCGCCAGACACAAGCCATGGTATTTTCAATTGCCTCATATGCATATGAGAGATGAATAACGAATATGAAAGACTGAAAAAGAGTTGATGCTTTTGAGTTGTGGTGCTGGCAAAGAACACTGAAAGTACCATAGACTTCTAAAAGAAGTAACAGATCTGTCCTGGAGGAATTGCAGCCTACATGCTCCTTGGAAACAAGAATGGCCAGAATTCATCTCACCTCCTTTGGTCATGGTGTCAGAAGGGACCATTCCCTGGAGAAGGTCATGCTTGGTAAGGTAGAGGGTCAACAAAAGAGGGGAAGGCCTTCAATAAAATGGATTGATATGGTGGCTGCAAAGATGGGCTCAAGTATAGCAAGGATCATGGAGGTGGTGCAGAATCATGTAGAGTTTCCTTCTGCTGTGCACAGGGTCGCTATGAGTTGGAAATGACTCACTAGCACCTAACAACAACAATAATGGGCAGGAGGTAAGGAGGAAAGAGGACGCTAAAAATGATGGAAAACTCACACTGATTAAAGGTATGTGCATAGGTAGTTATTGTAAATGCTGTCAATAAGTTGTATACCTGTAAAAAGTTGAATTGGCAAAAGTTGTTTGATACATGTATTTACAAAAGCTCCACCCAAAAAAAGGAACTCTTTTTGCCCTAGAAAGTATATATGAGGAGACATAGGCCAAGTTTTTGTAAAGACTGAATATCTTACTAAATGGAAACAAACCCAAAACTAAACCCACCACCAGCAAGTCTATTCTAACTCTAAGTGACATATAGGAGAGAGAACTGCCCCATAGGATTTCCAAGGCTATAAATCTTTACAGGAACAGAGTGCCACGTTTTTCTCCTATAAAGAAGCTGGTTGTTTCAAACTATTGACCCTTCACTTAGCAGCTGAGCACTTAAGTACTGCACCACCAGTGTTCTCTGTAATAAATGAAAACGGTCTAGAAAATTAATGACTAGCAATGAGTACAGAATGAATATTAGCTAGTATCTATTTTTTTCCCTATTTATCCTGATTCTGTTTTCATAGCCCCTAATATGCTGATTGTGTTGAGAGCCATAGAACAATAAACCAATAAACACAGCTTTTCTCATTATGGTCTTACATTCTATTATTTATTATTATTATTTATTTCATTTATTTGTTTATTTATTTATTTTGGTGTCCTACCATAGTGCCTAAGGCACTTGACTGCTAACCAGGAGGCTGGTGGTTCAAACCTACCAGCCACCCCTTGGCCTTGGAAGGAATATTGGGCAATTTACTTCCGTAGTGATACTGCCTTGGAAACCCAAGAAGGGGTCGTTATGAGTCAGGGCCAACTTGACAGCAAATAACAACAACAACAATGACAACCCTTGACTATAGTTGACTTCTAAAATTGAAGGAAATGTGACCTAAAGTAGAAACAGGTTCATGTTGTAGCGAATCCCAAAAGAATGAAACAATTAAGCTAGAAAGATGATTCAAAAGAGAGTCCCTGATAAAGATGAAAAACAAACACAAAAAATACTCCCAGGATAATGACCTCAACATGTATTATATATTATGATAAAGTAGTTCAAAGGAGTAAAATTAATGGTGGGGAGGGGGGAATTGTGGTAAAGAGAGATTTGATCTATATGAACTATTGTAAAAACATACTTCTATGAATAGTGGTTACATGTACTGCTCACAAAATGCTTGCAGTATTGTGAGGTCAAAATTACAACTTTAGAATATATGAGGAAGAATATTTTCCTTTTCCAAGTATCTCTATCAACTCCAACTTAAATATTTAAGGATTTAAACATAAGTAAAAACAAAATTTTTACATAATATATTCTTTTCTTAATCACTTTTGTACCTGTGGTACACAGTCCAATTATGTTTTGCTTCCAAATATTTCCTGACTCTACAATTTCCATTCATAAGTTTTCTAATATATTATGATTCCAAAATTTCCATAACTAAACCCATAGAAAATATGAAAATAATTCCATAAAAAATCAACATAGGTGGTATTAGATACGAACTGCAAACCACTAAGGAAAATCTTCATATTCTCTAATAATTTTATTTTAATATAATTGGTACAGAAAATATGTGCTGTGATATGAGGGATGTAATACATCAAATGAAAGAGCACCATACATCATATGACACCATAAGCCTTTGGAGATGCATGAAATGAAAGCACAGTCCCTGAAAACTTTAAAAATAGGGGCATACTAAGTCATTACAAATCTTTTCAGAATTAAGAGTATTCAAAAAAGCAATTTATTACTTTTAAAAAACACTAAAAACACTTATTGTTGTCAAGTCAATTCTGACTTCTAGTGACCCTATAGAACAGAATGGAATTGCCCCATAGGGTTTCTAAGGCTGTAAATATTTACAAAGCAAACTGCTACATCTTTCTCCCACAGAGCACCCAATGTATTGCAACCACTAACCTTTCAGTTAGCAGTTCTCAGTTAAATATTGTCCCACCAAGTAAGTATGGCCAGAATTCTCCTTTGAAATGAATCTGGCAAGACTTCCTCTTGTTTTCTTTGGATGTGTTATCAGGAGGGACCAGTCCTTGGAGAAGGACATTATGCTTGGTAAAGTGGAGGGCCAGTGAAAAAGGGGAAGACTCTCAATGAAATGGATTGATACAGTGTCTGTGACAATGGCCTCCAGCATAGCAAGGATTGTGAGGATGGTTTAGGATTCGGCAATGTTTCATTCTGTTGTAAGTAGGGTTACTATGAATCAGAACCTACTTGATGGCACCCAAGAACAACATAGTTTACAACACTAGGGAACATAGATTTAGGGAACATAAATGTTATATGCTTTTTTCTAAAAGGTTTGTTAAAATAGGAGCTCAGAATATTTCTTTACAGCATTTCCTCTTTGTGGAGCTATTGAAATTGCACTTATTTGAATGACAGAGGGGAAATATAAATTTTTATCTTACTTGTTTGATAACAAGCATTGCACATTGCAGGTAAAAAGTCAGTAAACAGAGGTTCAATGGTTAGCCTGCAAGTACAAGCTTTTTGAAGTAATTGTAGATGCTCATGCTCTCAAAAAATAATGATGTAGAGATGCTTTCTCTCCCAGTCGAGGGAAGCAAAAGGAAGAGCAGAAAAGCCTGTGCTCTGCACTTAACAATCAGACAACGCAGCAGAGATGAGTTCTTTTCAGAGACCTAGTGGACTGATTTGCAGCCTCATCTCCAACTGACCAATTGTTTTAATATGTATTATTTGTCTTTTGGAGTATATGAAATCGTACTAAGAAACAAGGAATCTCACTCTTCAAAAAGTTTACCATCTAAGGAAATTACATGAAATAAGCAATCGTTAGGTACCCACACAACAACAGTTCAACAGAGGACAAAAAATCTGTTACATCAAGAATTCACATATTAGAAAACAACTTGTACAAATAGTAAATTCAATCTATACATACAAAATATTTAAAATTTTTAGGAGTATCCAGTGGATAAAATATTACATAGATATTTAAAATCATATTCATGATACTTCTAGGATCCTTGAGCAAAAAGGATCTAACCACTGTTTCCCTCATGTGCCTACTGCAATGATCAGCCAAAAACCAAACCCACTGCCATCGAGTTGATTCTGACTCATAGCAATTCCCCATTGAGTTCCCAAGGAAGTAAATCATTACAGAAGTAGATTGCCTCATCTTCCCTCCATGGAGTGGCTGGTGGGCTTGAACCCTCAACCTTCTGGTGAGCAATCAAATGCCTTAGGCACTGCACCACCAGACACAAGTAAAATAGAGGAGAAATTGCAGCAAGACTGAACACAAAGAAAAAGTGACATACTCATACCACAATCTTTAAGGAAGTGTCAGGTGAAGTCCAAAAGATCTGGTAAATTATTTTAACACCTTAAACTTAAAGGATGAATTCTGAAAATACAGGAATACCATAGAACAAACAGAAACCATTTTTAAAAACCTTTTGAACAACTACTGTACTCAGAGGTGTATGCATTTTTATCTTATATGAAATAAAAAGAGGTCCAATGGTTCACTTGTTTCATGATGTGGTAGGCAGTGGTACCAGAAAAAAAGTAAATGTTGCCCACAACACACATACACACCTAGAATGAATGCTGAATAAAACACCTGATATGGAAAGCCGACTCTGCCAAAGAATCATGACTGTAGACAGTGAGCAAACAGTATCGAAATAAAGTGTGTTTGTTTGGAATTCCCTTTATTTTCAGTCTCTGGGAAGAGCTGCTAATGCCATCTATTATCAACAATTTCTCCTGAATAATACAGAAGAAAAGCATTCTAATAAGCTCCTATAGACAGTGAGAGGATACAAATAGAAGCTTCCGACACACAGAATCCAACATTGGGGTGGATACATATTGTACAAAGGGAAAGAAGGAAAAGAATACAGACCATTATTGATAAACACTGAAAAAATAGAAGTAAATGATAGCATATTATTAAGGTCTCAATAAAGTTCTGTGAAGTGTAAAGTATTAAAAATAAGAAACAAAAGATTAAATGATAAAGCATATGTAAACAAACCTGAATAAGGCCAAAATGTAATAATAATAAAAAAAAAAAGTACAGTATAGATTATGGACACACTATAGCTATAGAAATACATCAGGTTTAACCTGAGATGAGGAATTAATCAATTTACAAGAACTATTAGACTACAGTGAAAATGTAAAAAGATGTAAACTACAAGAGAAAATATAATTTGTATGGAGGATAAAAAAATGGCTATTTGGCATCACTGACAAAAGAGACCATAAGAAAATGGAATAGAAGCAACTATCAAACAGTCAAATATATAATAAAAGAAAGTATCACACAGAGGATGGCTATGAACTGCAAAGCTAAAGAGGATTAAAATTTTTCAGAAAGAAACTTAATGAATACAGATAAAAACCTAAAATGCCCTGGTGAAAAATAATTTTAGCATCAAATCCAAAGAAAGAATCATACAAGCATCCAAGTTAAAAAAGAAAAATATATTGAGCTAATGCCACGCTGTTTTGCCTTATTATTAGCCAGAACACTATAAAATCTACAGTTGTGAGAGCTGAAAATGTTATAAGCTAGAAATACTTTAACAAAACAAAGTGAATGAAGCTGCCATCTAGATGCAACGATAGGCCTCTCCTTATCCAGAGCAAAGAAGAATGAAGAAAACCAAAAATTCATGGAAACAATTAGTCCTAGTGACTGGTACACCATCCGATCTGCAGCCTATATGACTATGAGACCAGAAGAACTAGATGGTGCCCAGCTACCACTGTCAACCACTTGGAAGGGGATCTTTGTAGGAGATCCTGGATAGAGAGGGAGAACAATGTGGAACAAAACTCAAAATCATTTGGAGAAAAAAAAAGGGGGAGACCAGTCTTGCTGCTCTGATAGAGCCTGGTGGAACCACTGAAACTATGTCCCCTAGCTGCCCTTCAGGTTTGGAACTGAACCCACACCTGTGGCTTCCAGCCAAACAAAAGACAAAATATTTACCTGAGGTAGATACACTCCTTGGAGAGAACAATCATGGGAGAAAGAAGGGCTGTTTATGCACAGGGAGACAGTTCAGGGGGCAGGAGTGCATGAAGGGGTAGACACAGGGAAGAGGTAACTATCAGAAGTGGGAGGGCAGCTGTTGCATTGTGGTAAATTGTGGTCAATGTCATGAGACAAAGTGTATGTGAACGGCTGTATGGAAAGTGAACTTGCTCTGTAAATTTTCACCCAAATCACAATAAAATAAATAAATAAAAAGTGAATGTTCCAAATATGAAGAGAAGCCTTGGTGGCACAGTGGTTAAGCGTTCAGCTGTTAACCAAAAGGTCAGTGGTTTAAACCCACCAGCCACTTCTCAGGAAAAGATGTGTCAGTCTGCTTGCATAAAGATTCACACGCTTGGAAACCATATGGAGCGTATCTGAGAATTTTGAGAACAGGACATTCTCCGATCCTCTTATGAAGTACACATACTTTAAAAAAATAAAGAAAGAAAAGAAGAAGAAGGTACTTGGAAACATATTGTCGGTAACTAAATGAGGGAATTAAATAAATAACAGGAATGGAGAAATTAAGGTGGAGGAATGTTACCAGGTAGTGAAATCTCCTCAATATATAACTAAGCCTAAATTGTTGTTGTAAATGTCATTAATAATAAAAAGAATGCAAATTTTATAGTTATTGAAAGGTAAAATTATATGCTATAAATATATTACCTAATAAACTGGGAATATTTTGCATATGCATAATGAAAATAATATATTTTTATAAATACCACTCTCAACACTCTAAGTGTAAACACTCTAAGTGTAAACACTCTAGTTAAAAACACAAAACAACCAAAAGTAGACAGATTCTTAGAGAAAAAAGCCACATACTCATCTGTTTTAGATTTCTAAGATTCTAATTTTATTCAGCTCAACCTGGATATAAGAAAAGAAGAAGAGATTATCTGTCTGTATAATGGTAATTTTCTACTGAACACTTGTACTATCTTCTCAGGCAGAGAGGCAACAGTCAAAATTACTATGTTCAGTTTACATTTTGATTATAACTTATTTTAAAATTTATAATGAATTAGACATAATTGTGTACTGATCAGTAAGACCTGGCCAAAAGAATATTTAGTTTAAATAATTAAAAGCAGCTGAGCCAATTAGACTCTCCAGTCCTCTACCTAAAAAATAAAAAAAAATAAAAAAAAAAAGTGAAAGACCCAACTCTGATCAAACAGAACAAAGATGGTAAAAATAGACCAGTCAACAATTAATTGAATCTCTCAGGGGCCAAGATAAAATGAGCAACATGAGAAAGCTGGAAGTGGAGCTACAAAAATATCTATCATCAGACACTGTCAAAAGAACCAACCTAATAATTTTCATATGAGACGTATCTGAGATCAAGAACCAGAATTATGATGGCTCAAGTGAAAATCTCCAGACCACATTCTTTGCTAGCCACACACAAGAAGGTCCAGAGTACAAGCACTGGGGTCAGGGTGGGAGAATGAGGGAATGGGTGACTAATGAGACTGTAGTTGTCTTGTTAGGTGTCAGGGAGTCATTTCTAACTCACAGCAACTCTGTGTACAAAAAAAAAAAAAAAAACACTGACATGCCCTGTACATCCTCACAATCATTGCTATATTTGAGCACATTGCTACAGCCACTGCGTCAACATACTACATTGAGTGTTTTCCTCTTTTTCACTGATCCTTGCTTCACCAAGCACGATGTCTTTCTCTAGGGACTATTCCCTCCTGATAACATATCCAAACCATGTAAGATGGAGTCTTACAGTGCTCCCTTCTGAAGAGCATTCTGGCTGTACTTCCAAGACAGATTTCTTCATTCTTCTGGCAGTCAACGGTATATTTAATATTCTTCACCAAAGCCATGCTTCAAATGCATCGATTTGTTTTCGATCTTCTTTATTCATTGTGAAACTTTCACAAGTATGTGAGGCTATTGAAAATACCATGCCATCAGTTAGATGCACATTAGTCCTCAAAGGGTCATTTTTCTGTTTTTTAACACTTGAAAAATCTTTTGCAGCAGATTTGCCCAGTGCAGTATGTCATTTGATTTCTTAAATGCTGCTTCCATGGGCACTGATTGTATATCCAAAAGAAATGAAATCCTTGACAACCTCAATCTTTTCTCTATTTATCATGATGTTGCTTATTGGTCTAGTGTGAAGATTGTTGTTTTTCTTTATGTTGAGGTGTAATGTATACTGAAGGATATGATCTTTGATCTACCTCAATAAATGCTTCAGTTCTTCTACACTTTCAGCAACAAAGGCTGTGTCATCTGCATAGTGCAGGTTTTTAATGAGTCTTTCTCCAATCCTGATGCTGCATTCTTCTTCATATAGTCCAGTTTCCCTGATTATTTGCTCAGCACAGAGATTGAATAAGTATGTTGAAAGGATACATTCCTGATGCACAACTTTCCTGATTTTAAACTATATCTCTGTTCTGTTTGAATGACTGCCTCTTGATCTATGTACACAATTAAATATTTCGACATTCCCATTTTTCACAATGTTATATACAGTTTGTTATGATCCACACAGTCAAATCCCTTTATATATTCATTAAAACACAGGTAAGCATCTTTCTGGTATTCTTTGCTTTCAGCTAAGATCCATATGACATCAGCAATGATATCCCTCATTCCATGCCCTCTTCTGAATACAACTTGAATTTCTGGAATTTCCCTGTTAATGTACTGCTGCAACCATTTTTCAATTACATTCAGCAAAAATTTACTTGTATGTGATATTAATGATATTATTTGATAATTTCCACATTCCATTGAATCGCCTTTCTTTGGAATGGGCAGAAATATGGATCTCTTCCAGTTGGTTGGCCAGGTAGCTATCTTCCAAGTTCTTGGCATAAATTAGTGTGCATCTCTAGTATTGAATCCATTTCCTGAAACATCTCTATGGATATTCCATCAATTCCTGGAGCTTTGTTTTTTGCAAATACTTCAGTGCAGCTTGGACATCTTCCTTCAGTATCACTGGTTCTTGATCATATGCTTCCTCTTCAAATAACTGAATGTTGACCAATTATTTTTGGTACAGTGACTCTATCTATTCTTTCCATTTTCTTTTGATGCTTCCTGCATTGTTCAGTATTTTGCCCATAGAATTCTTGAATATTGCCACTTGAGGCTGGAATTTTTTTTTCTTCAGTTCTTTCAGTTTGAGAACTGCTGAGTACATCCTTCCCTTATGATTTTCTAACTTTACTTTGTCTTCTCAAGCTGCCCTTTGAAATTTTCTGTTCAGCTCTTTTATTTCATCATTTCCTCCATTTGTTTTAGCTACTCTACATTCAAGAGCAAGTTTCAAAGTCTCTTCTGATATCTATTTTGGTCTTTTCTTACTTTCCTATTTTTTTAATGACCTTTTGCTTTCTTCACGGACGATGTTCTTGATGTCATCCCACAACTCATCTGATCTTTGCTCATTGGTATTCAATGTGTCAAATCTATTCTTCAGATTGTCTCGAAATTCAGGTGAGATACTCAAGGTCATACATTGGCTCTCATGGACTTGTTTTAAATTTCTTCAGCTTGAACTTAAACTTGTATTTGAACAACTGGATGTCTCTTCTACAGCCGGCCCCTGTCTTGATTTAACAGATGATATTGAGCTTCTCCATCATCTCTTTCCACAAATGTAGTTGATTTGATTCTTGTGTATTCTATCTGATGAGATCAGCGTGTATAGCTGTTGTTTATGTTGTTTATAAAAAGATATTTGGAATGAAGAAGTCATGCAAAATTCTATCATGCAATGTTCAGTGTCATTTCTATCACTAGGCCATATTTTCCAACTACTGGTGCTTCTGCTTTGTTTCCAATTTTTGCATTTTTATCACCAATAATTATCAATACATCTTGATTGCATGTTTGGTCAATTTCAGACTGCAGAAGTTGGTAAAAATCTTCAACTTCCTCATCTTTGACTTTAGTATCTAAGTTTGAAAAATAGTAGTATTCATTGGTCTTCCTTGTAGACATAGGGATACTACTCTATCACTGACAGCATTGTACTTCAGGATAGATCTTGAAATATTCTTTTTGACTATAAATGCAATACCATTCCTGTTCAATTTATCTTTCTTAACAGAGTAGACCATTTGATTGCCCAATTCAAAATAGCCAACAGAAGTCCATTTTGGCTCACTAATACCTAAGATATTGATCTTTCTGTGTTCCATTTTTTACAACTTCCAATTTTCCTAGATTCATACTTTGTACATTCCACATTCCAATTATTAATGGATATTTGTAACTGTTTCTTCGCATTTTGAGTTATGTCACATCATCAAATGAAGGTCCAGAAAGCTTTATTCTATCTGCATCATTAAAATCAACTCTACTTTGAGGAGGCAACTCTTCCTCACATGTATTTTGAGTGCCTCCCAACCTGAGGAGGTTGCACTATATCAGGCAATGTTTTCCTGCTATACATGAGGTTTTTAGTGGTCAGTTTTTTTCAGAAGTACACCTGGCTGTGTCCTTCTTCCTAGCTCCACTGAAACCTGTTCACTATGGTTGACCCTGCTGGTATTTGAAATACCAGTAGCAAAGTTTCCATCATCACAGCAGCAGGCAAGCCAACCTAGTATGACAAACTCATAGACAAGTGGTGGCAATTAATCTTAATATATATTAAAATAATTTTATAATATTAAGTTGCATTATGTTGTTGTTGTTGTTAGGTGCATTGAGTCATTTCTAACTCATAGCAACAGAAAGAAACACTGCCCAATCCTTTGCCATCCTAATGATCCTTGCTCTACCTGAGCCCATTATTGCAGCCACTGTGTCAATCCATCTTGTTGAGGTCCTTCCCCTTTTTTGTTTTTTGTTTATCAACCATGATATCTTTCTCCAGGGAATGCTTCCTTCTGACAACATGACCAATGTAGGTCAGATGAAGTTTGGCCATTCTTGCTTCCAAGGAACATTCTGGCTGCACTTCTTCCAGGACAGATTTCTTAGTCCTTTTAGTAGACCATGGTACTCTTAGCATTCTTCTCTAACACCACAACTCAAAAGCATCAGCTCTTCTTGGGTCTTCCTTATTCATTGTCCAGCTCACACATTCATAAGAGTCAATTGAAAATACCATGGCTTGGATTAGGTGCACCTCAGTCTTCAAGGAAACATCTTTGCTTTTCATCACTTGAAAGAGGTCTTTTGCAACAGATTTGGCCAATGCAATACATTGCTTAATGTCTTGACTGCTGCTTCCATTGGTGTTGATTATAGAATCAAGCAATATGAAGTCCATGACAACTTCAATCTTTTCTCCACTTATTGTGATGTGGCTTATTAGTCCAGTTGTGAGGATTTTTGTTTTCTTTACATTGAGGTGTAATCCATACTGCAGATGTAGTCTTCAATCTTCATCAGTAAGTGCTTCAAGTCATTCTCACTTTCAGCAAGCAAAGTTGTGTCCTAAGTGTATCACAGATTGTTAATGAGTCTTCCTCCAATCCTGATGCCATGTTCTTCATATAATCTTGCTTTTCAGATTATTTGCTCAGCATAAAAATTGAATAAGTTTTGTGAAAGGATACAACCCTGATGCACTCCCTTCTTGATTTTAAACCATGCAATGTTCCCTTGTTCTGTTTGAACAACAGCCTCCTAGTCTATGTACAGGTTCCTCATGAGTACAATTAAATGTTCTGGAATTGCTATTTTCTTAATGTTATCCATACTTTGTTAGAGCCACATAATCAAATGCTTTTGCAAAGTCAACAAAACATATGTAAATATCTTTCTGGTATTCTTTGCTTTCAGCCAAGATCCATGTAACATCAGCAATGATATCCTTTGTTCCACGTCCTCTTCTGAATCCAGCTTGCATTCTCAAAGTTCTCTGTCAATATAATGCTGCAACCTTTTCTAAATTATCTTGAGTAAGATTTTATTTGCATGTGATATTAATGATATTGTTTGATAATTTCCAAATTCTGTGAGATCACCTTTTATTGGAATAGGTACAAATATAGATCTCTCTCAGTCAGTTGGCCAGGTAGCTGTCTTCCAAATCTCTTGGCATGCCTGAGTGAGTGCATCCAGCACAGCATCTGTTTGTTGAAACATCTCAATAGGTATTCCTTTAATTCTTGGAGCCTTTTTCTTCACCAATTCCTTCAGTGCAGCTTTGACTTCTTCCTTCCATACATTTGTTCTTGATCATATCCCTAAAATAGATCAACATCTGCCAATTTTTTTTGGTACAGTGACTTTGTGTATTCTTTCCATCTTCTTTTGATGTTTTCTGCATCATTCAATATTTTTCCCTTAGAATCTTTCAAAATTGCAACTCAAGGCTTAAATTTTTTCCTCAGTTCTTTCAACTTTTGAAATGCCAAGCGTCTTCTTCTCTTTTGGTTTTCCAACTCCAGGTCTTCACACATTTCATTATAGTAATTGGCTTTGTCTTCTCAAGCTGCTCTTTGAAATCTTTTGTTCAGCTCTCTTATCTTGTCATTTCTTCCATTTCCTTAGGTACTTTTCATTCTATGGCAAGTTTCAGAGTCACTTCTGACATCCATTTTGGTCTTTTCTTCCTTTATTGTCTTTCTATTGATCTTGTTTTCTTCATGGGTAATATACTTGATATCATCCCACAATTCCTCTGGTTTTCAGTCATTTGGTGTTCAATGCATCAAATCTATTCTTCAGATGGTTTCTAAATTGGGAAGGATATTATCAAGGTCATATTTTGTCTCTCATGGACTTGTTTTAATTGTTTTCAACTTCAACTTGAACTTGCATATGAGCAGATGGTGCTCTGTTCCACAATAATTCATGGCCTTGTTTTGGTCAAAGATATTGAACTTCTCCATCCCCTCTTGCAATAGATGTAGTCAATTTCCTTCCTGTGTATTCCATTTGGTGAAGTCCATGTGTATAGCCAATGCTTATGTTGTTTTTTAAAAAAGGTATTTGCAGTGAATAAGTCATTGGTCTTGGAAAATTCTATCATGCGATCTCCAGCATTATTTCTTTCACCAAGGCTAAATTTTCCAACTACCAATAACTCATCTTTGTTTCCAACATTTGCACTCCAGTCACCAGTGATAATAATAAATACATCTTGATTGCATGTTCAGTCAATTTCAGACTGCAGAAGTTGGTAGAAATCTTAAATTTCCTCATCCTTGGGTTTTGTGGTTGGTGCATATATTTGAAAAAGTATCAACTTTTTCATCAAAAGTTGAAATAGTATCAACTGCTCTTCCTTGTGGGCATATGGATATTATCCTATCACTGACAATGCTGTAGTTCAGAACATATCTTGTAATAGTCTTTGTGATGATGAATGCCATACTATTCCTTTTCAATTTGTCATTCCTGACATAGTAGATCATATGGTTGTCTGATTCAAAATGGCCAAAACCAGTCCATTTCAGCTCACTAATGCATGGCCTAGTACCTAAGGCATATGACTACTAATCAGAAGGCTGGTGGTTCAAACCCACCAGCCACTCCTCAGAAGGAAGATTGGTCAATCTATTTCCATAGAGATACTGCCTCTGAAACTGAAGGAGGGGTCACTATGAGTCAGAAACAACTCCATGGCAGTGAATGAGTGAGTTTGTAATGCCTCATATATCCATCTTCATGCATTCCATTTCATTTTTAACAAATTCCAATTTCCCTAAATCCATGCTTCATATATTCCATGTTCCAATTATTAATGGATGTTTGCATATGTTCCCACTCATCTTGAGTCGTGTCACATCAGCCAGTGAAAGTGTCAGAATCTCTGGTAGCATAGTGCCTAAGGCACTTGACTGCTAACCAGGAGGCTGGCAGTTCAAACCCACCAGCCACTCCTTGAAAGGAAGGTTGGGCAATCCTACTTCCATAGTGATAACTGCCTCGGAAACCCAAGGAGGGGTCACTAGGAGTCAGGGCCGACTCAATGGCAAATAACAACAACAAGGTCACCTCTACTCTTAGGAATCAGCTTCTCCCCAGTCAAATTTTGAGTGCCTTCCAACCTGATGGGCTCATCTTCCAACAATATTGGACAATAATTCAGGGCTATTCATAAAGTTTTCCAGTAATACATCAGATAGTGTTTCACTGCCATTCATAAGGTTTTAACTGGCCAATTGTTTGAGAAATGGATGACTTCTTCCTTCTTTCAAGTCTGTCTTAGCCTGGAAGCTCTGCTGAAATCTATCCACCATGGGTAACCCTGCTGGCATTTTGTAACACCAGTGGCATAGCCTCCAGCCTCAGAATGACAAACTGACAGACAAGTTCATTTTTCATAGTTGTTCCTAAATGCTCTGTGCCCCGCTTCCTCGGGCTCTGGCCTTAAAATGAAGTCACCCCCAAGTCCTTGTAGATGTGATAAAACCCACATAAGACTTTCAGGAAAATTCAGTGTTCCTTGCTAGGAGGAAAATTCAGAAGGCTACAGAACCTTAACTCCTGAAAATGTTTTTCTTCAGAGCATTTCAAGAGCCCATTGTCAGGGAAATTTAACTTGATCTGGCTTTTGATTTAGAATAAGTTCTTACCATAGAACTGTCACTTCCAGGCATTCCAACCTCAGGCACATGATGAGCTGTAGCCTGACAGAAGCCATAATCAGAGGTAAGGCAACTGATGATAAAGTATGAGGTGCTGTAAGTTTTGATATAAATCAATAGAGAATTCCATCTCTAACCAGTTAAATCATTTATAATGTTATTGTCTTACAGGAAATACAACCTGTGTCAAAAGAAAGACAAAGTCAGAATCTACTGCAATAATATTTATTTTCTTAATGGTAATTCAGCAATGATTTTTGGTCTTTTCATTTGAAAGAAAAAAATATATATATACTGTTTCAAAACACCTCATTTTAACCCTACCCTTGGAATAAGTGTAGAATCCCATTTTTTTCATGGCTAGCAACTCACACCTGTCCCTTTATCCAGAGATTTGTCCTTGACTGGCAGAAGCTACCTTTCCTTCCTCATTTTCTCCCCAGGCACAGCCTTAGATAATGATTGACTGATACAAGGAAACAAAGGGCCAGCCCTCTTACCTGTGCAATGCAGTTAATGCTCCAGACTTTCCCATTCTCTAAGCTCCAAATCTTCTGCCCCCATGGATAGTATCAGAGCCAGATATATGAAACCACATCCTTGCTGTCCTTTTTTACCTGCTCTGTCCTGCCTCACGTCCTTCCTTAAAGTTTTGTCTGAAGAATGCTTCCTCAAAAAATCATGGACATCAGAATCTAGAAAAACAATCTAAAGCAGAATAAGGATGAAGATAAACAATATAAAATAAATTTTCATTTTAAAAGACAGGATGCAAACACTTTCTGATATTCTAATTAGCATTGTACTTGATCTTAGATCTCTTCTGATGAGGACTTTTCCTAGAGTTTTTTTTTTTGTTTCCCCAACGTCTTTAAGACACTGGTTCACCTACAATGATGGATGTTGACTTCTCAGGCATGATTAATAACTCTTAAGTTCATTGATAAGTATGGACTAAATGTTTGCAGTAATGCAACGGTATTAATGATTCAACTTCTAACCAATATTTGAACATCATTTCTATATGCAACAGCTCTGAAAAATAGTAATGGAAAAAAGGATATCTTCTCTGTCTGAAAACCCTTAATATCATCATCCATCACAAAATGTAAATACTGAATATCTTGTGATGCTTATGTGTGAGCTCTAGTACACTATCCTTTCTCATTTTTTTGTGGCTCCTCAACTGTTTAAAATATATTGCACAAGAGTTTTCTATTTGCTTTGATTCCTGCTAAGGAGAGTTTTAATTTCTATTTCAATCATTGAGGGGAAAAAAAAAAATGTTTTAGAGCACCTACTCTATACCAGACCGTGAGGATAGAGCATTAAACACAACAGACAAAATCCTATGTTTATGATGCTTACATTCTAATTGTAAAACATAGGAAATAAAAAATAGAACATGTATAAAAGTATAAATTCCAGTAGGGGGATAATTTCTAAAAACAATTTATTCAGTCTTGCCTCTAAATTTAGAATAACATTCTAAGCCAAACTATCTTTTCCTCTGCACATTATATTCTAGGCTAAGGAACTAAGTCAGTCATTGAATTTTTTTAATAAAATATAAATTGTTTTACCAAATACTTTACTTTGGCTCTGAAAGAAAGAAAAAGTATATTTATAGAAAGCATGTATTTGTTTCTCCAGTAAAATAAGATGAATAATTTCATAATTTAGCAGTGGAATTATTTGAAATAACAAATATTTGATAAAAGTCAGAAAACATTTCTCTAAGTACAAATTTAAATTGTACCAATTTAATCAATATTTTTGGATTGTTATCCAAAAACATTGATTAAATTGGTACAATTTACTGTCCTGCATCAGTTATTCTATTGTTCTGCATCAATTTCACCAATAAATTTAGGTGCTAAAGATAACTAAAAGGTGCAGATTAAGATGTCATTTAGCAGTTATTATAAGGTAAATGAACAACTCTTTCAAGGTACGTGCTAGGTTATCTCAACAGTTTGTATTTCCCAATTATTCACATATTGACTGTGCTTAGTGGATACTGCAGCATCAAATACATCCTCTTATCAGTTTTCACAATATACATTAAGATTTTGCTTCCAATTAGACCCTTAGAGCAATGGACATATTCACTCTGGAGATAATAACCACATCATAACAAGAAATCACATATAGCTTTAGCTGCAAAAGCAATTATGAACTCTGCCAGATGGTGAAAACTTGAGGAAGGTGCTATGTATCCTTAGCATGTTGCTGTTGTTAGTTATCATCAAGTTGTCTCCCATTCATGGTGGCCTTATCTATAACAGAATGAATATTGTTCAGTCCTGCACAATCTTCATGATTTAAGTGCATTATTGAGGGCGTTGTGTCAATCCATCACATTAAGAGTTTCCTTCATTTTTAGTGACCCTCTACTTTACCAAAAATGATGCCTTTTTCTAGTTTTTTGCCTTTCCTAATGATGCATCCTAAGTAAGCAAGCCAAAACCTCACCATACTCACTTCTAAGCAGCATTCTTATAGGATTCTGTCTAAGACTAATTTGTTCATTCTTCTGACAGTCCACAGTATTTTTAATTAATCAACAACACCACAATTCAAATGCATCAATTCTTCTTTCTTTTTCATTGTTCAGATTTTACATGCATAAGAGGTGAATGAAAAGATCATAGCTTGGATCAAGTGCACCAGCACAGAAGGTACTAAATAAATATCTGTGAGAAGGTGGAAACAAGATATCATCCTGGTAATACATTCTATCAAATGTCTCTACAACAGAGACCCAGAAAAAGTGAGTGAAACAGATACAAATAACAATTCTGGAACTCTGAGTATTAAATGAAAAGATAAATAATTAGACTGCTCACTGATTGAAAATGGAGCAAGGAGAGTGACTGGGGAGAGAGACAAAACCAAGACCCAACAAAGCATGGCCATTTTGAATCAAAGAAGGCATCATACACAAACAAGAAAAAATCAGTTTCACAGAATCCACACTGCAATAGAGACATAGTATAGACAGATATAAAGAGAATTAAGGTGAGCAGAATACACATTGGATCTGGGAGAGGAAAGTGCAAGGAAACAGGCCAGATTTCCAGTGACACAGACAACCGCACAGCAAGGAGGAAGCCAGAAAAGGGAATGAAAGAACTTACCACTAGTGAACACTAATCATTTGGGTTGAGGGCCAATGCAAAGGGGGAAGACCTATGGTGTGGTGGTTGGAGACATTACACTCAGGGAGACCCCCTACTTACTATGTGATGTGATGATGTGATGTTATGTGCCGTCTAGCCAGACACGACTCATAGTGACCCCTCCTTGGGTTTCCAAGGCAGTATCACTATGGAAGTAGATTGCCCAACCTTCCTTCTGAGGAGTGTCTGGTGGCTATAGGACTGGATAATAGTCTGTGTGCACCCAGAAGGGCATCATACCAACACCAGTGAATCAGACTGGAGAGGTGAATTTTCTGCTCTGACAAACACACCTTTCCAGTGACTGAGAGTGAAACTTCTTCCCACCTCCACCCAACTCTGTGGCTATGGAGATCTCCCTGGCTGCCCCCCACCCGCTCAGTTCTTCAGCTGCCTCCTCAGCAGCACAGCCACATGTTGCAACGTACTCCATCAGACAGATCCAGGGTCTGCGGCTCACCTTGCCTGTGCTTGTGTCACTGACAGATCTTTCTCTCACAGAACACAAGTGGCACACCCCTGCAGCCTCCTTTCTTGGAAGCACTCATTTGTACCAAGTTGCTCCCACCTCCACAAGTACATGCTCTGGTGGATCGCACCATAACCACCTGCTGCCAAGTCTTCTGGCTGACCATAACTACAAAAGCCCCTCCTCCTTTTTTATTTTCCTCCTTTTTTCCCCCTCTTCTTTTATCCACTTTTTCTCCTGCTTTATTTGTTCCTTTTGCAACCTTCTTCTCCTCCTCCTCCTCCTCCTTTTCCTTTTCCTCCTCCTTTTTCATCTTCTTCTTCCTCTTCCTCTTAGTCTTCTTCTATTTTTACCAATCTTTCTTCTCAACCACCCTCATTTTTCTATTTTTCATTTTTCCATCTTTTCCTCTTATTTTCCTTTCTTTCTTGTCCCATCCAATGGGAGAAGGACATTGACTCCCCACTAGTCAGCCACATATACTGCACCTACCAACTCACCTTATGGGTGAGCACCACCACCCACTCCTGCAACACTGGATCAACAGACAGTGGACAACACCTGCTCATCCCAGCTGCATCTCTTCTTCATGACTAAAAGAGACCTGCACCCACAGGTCCTAGCACCTGCCAGCTGTTCCATCTACCCATAAAAAGTTGGGAGCAACCCACTACTGCCAAGCTACCAACCAAAGAAGCACACCTGCCCCACACCTCCAAATATATTGAAACAAAGTAAAACAAACAAACAAACAAAAAAAAAGGTAAAACAAAGTAACACATAATAAACCAAATAAAACCAACAACTTCAAAATGTCTTGGAGAAAAGTGAAAACATCAGTTCAAACAAAGAAATAAAACAAAACAGTGCAAGCAAGTGACCAGATTCAGGAACTATGAATCCTCCCCAAGGAAGAACAGGTAATAGAACTACATGAAAAGGAATTCAAAAAATATATAAATAGATGATAGATAGATAATAGATAGATAGATAGATAGATAGAGATAGAGATAGATAGATATAGTTCTAATTCCCAGAACTCAAGGAAATAGCATACAAAATCAAGGAAAAGACAGATAGTACCCTAGAAGAATACATGAAAACAATATAAGAGCCAAATGACAAATAAGTAGACAATTAGATATCAATACAAATACAGTCATTAGAAATCAAGAAGATTAACACTAAAACTACAGAGATAGCAAACACATGGGAAGAATAAAAAAGAACAGAAATTATTGAAGAATGGATTAGCCAACTAGAACACAAATCCCTTGACACCAGTTTGTATGAGGAAAAAATCAGAAAACAATGAAGAAAACCTAAGAATTATATGGGGTAATAGCAAGAGAAATAACCTATGTGTTATTGGAATTCCAGAACAGAAGGCAAAAAAAAATGAAAAAAAAAAAAAAAAGAGAGAGGGAGAAAGTTGTCAAAGACTTGTTGAAAGGAAATATCCTTAATATTATGAAAGATGAAAAGATATTTACCCAAGAAGTTTAAGGAACCCCATACACAATAGATCACAAAGGAAAGTGACAAAGTCATATCATAATCAAATATTCCAAAACCAAAGCCAAAGAAAGAATTTTAAGAGCAGCTCAGAAAAATGAAATATTAACTATAAAGGGCAACCAATAAGATGAAGCTCTGATTTCTTAGCAGAAACCATGCAGGCAATAAGGAAATGAGATGACATATATAAAACCTTAAAAGAAAAAAAATTGGGAACCAAGAGTTATATGTCCAGCACAACTGTCTTTCAAATACAATGATGAAACTAGGACATTTGCTGATACACAGAAATTAGAGGAATTTGTAATAGACCAACTTTACAAGATATGATAAAGGTAGTCTTTCAGACAGAAAACCAACCACAGAAGATAACAATTTAAGATGAAGATGCATGACAACATTACCCAGAAACCAACTCAGGAAAAGAATTTTTTTTTTTAATTAAAATAAGCTTACAAAATAGAAAACAGAGAAATAGAGGTGTCAATCTGTAAAAGACAATAACTACAAAGCAAGAAGGGGGGGATGGTATAATTGAAGAACTTCAAAATGGAGAGGAAATCAGGACAATATGGAACAGGTCAATATGGAACATATACAACAGACTATTTCAAACTTAGGAAGGTAAAAATTAACTATAAGGTAAAGACAAAGAAAATTAGTAAGTCCTCCAATCAAAACAAGAAAAAAGAAAATGTGTGAACAGATTTTCACAACACATATGCAGTAATGAAAAAAAGTAAAGAAAATCTAATAATAAAATGAACTCAGCCCAGAAAAATATTTGTACCAAAGCCACCATCAACACCACAATGAAAAGAATAAAATAATGACAGTAGTAAATTCATACTTATCATTAATTACACTGAATGTGAATG
>NW_006922256.1:668465-673429 GCF_000298275.1 Orycteropus afer afer | reverse complement strand
TGGGGGAGTGAGGAGGAGTAATAAAGAACAACAAAATAGAAGGTCTCTCACTCCTGGATCTCAAAACCTATTATACAGCCACAGTAGTAAAAACAGCCTTGTTTGAACAATGACAAACACAGACCAATAGAGAGAAAGAGATCCATCGACCTATAGTGAGCTGATCTTTGACAAAGGGCTGAAATCCATTACATGGCGAAGAGGTGGTCTCTTTAACAAATGGTGCTGGAAAAACTTGATATGCATTTGTGGAAAAATGAAACAAGTTCCGTACCTAACATCATACCCGAAAACTAACTCCAGATGGATCAAAGACTTAAATGTGAAACCTAAAACTATAAAGTTCCTCAAGGAAAAAATAGGGGCAAATTAGGGGCTCCAGTTTATGGCATAAATAAACTTTCAAGCATAACCCAAAATGCACAAACAACAGAAGAGAAACTAGATGAATGGGACCTTCTAAAAATTAAATTTTTATGTGCTTCAAAAGACTTCTCCAAAAGAGTAAAAAGAGAACCTACAAACTAGAAAAAAATATTTGGCAATGACATATCTGACAAGGAAATTATCTCTAAAATTTATAGAAAACTCCGACACCTCAGCAACAACAAGACAAATAATCTAATTCAAAATGGGTGGAAGACATAAATAGACACTTCACCAAAGACAATATTCAGATGGCCAACAAACACTTGAAGAAATGTTCATTAGCCATTAGAGACATGCAAATCAAAACAGCAGTGAAATACCATCTTGCACCAGTACTAATAGCAAAGGTCAAAAGATAGAAAATAACAAATGCTTGTGAGGATATGGAGAGATAGGGACTCTCATATTCTGCTGGTGGTACTGTAAAATGATACAATCACTGTGGAAAGCAGTATGGCAAATCCTTAAAAGTTGGAATTAGAATACCATTTGATCCAGAAATCCCATTACTAAGTATACATCCTAAAGAAATGAGAGCCAGGACAAGAGTAGATATATGCACACCCATGTTCATTGCAGCATATTTACAATAGCAAAAAGATGGAAACCATCTATGTGCCCATCAGCAGAAGAATGGATAACCAATCTATAGTACATACACACAACGAAATACTATGCAACACTCAAGAATAATGTAGAATCTGCAAAACATCACCACAGAACATGGATGAATTTGGAGGACATTATGCTGAGCAAAATAAGTCAATCACAGAAGGACAAATATTGTATTAGTTAATTATTGTAAAAAGTCAAGTAATGCTTTACGTATGGAAGGAAACTGTCTTTGTTGGTTAACAGGGTTGGGAGGGAAGTGGAGGGAAAACTACAAAAACATGAAAGAAAGAAAAAAAAAGAGAGAGAGAAAAGGAAGAAAGGTAGGAAGCAAGGAAGGGAGGGAGGGAAGGAGTAAGGGAGGAAGAAAGGAAGGAAGGAAGGAATAAGAAAAAAAGATCTCTGAAAAGGAAATAAGGAAAGCAATACCATTTACAATAGCTTAAAAAAATGATAAAATACTTACGAATGAATCTTACAGGGGCACAAAAAAATGTACAAAGAAAACTACAAAACACTACTACAAGAAACTATAAGAAACCCACATAAAAGGAAGAACATACCATGCTCATGAACAAGAAAACTGAGCCCTGTGGAAATGTCAATATTACCCAAAGATATCTACAGATACAATGCAATCCCAATCCAGATTTGATAAACGTTCTTTAAGGACATGGAAAAAGAAATCACTAACTTTATATGGAAAAGAAAGAGAGCTCTGATAAGCAAAGCACCACTGAAGAAGAATAACAATAAAAGGTCTCACACTCCTGGATCTCAAAACCTGCTATGCAGTCACAATAGTCAAACAGCCTGGTAATGACAGAAACAAGAACAATAAAACTGAATTGAGAACTCAGAAATAGATCTCTCCACCTATAGACAGCTGTTTTTTGACAAAATGCCGAAACCCATTAAATGGGGAAAAAACAATCTTTTTACCAAATAGTGCTGGCAAAATTGTATATCCATTTGCAGAAGAATGAAACAAAATCCAAACCTCACATCATGTCCAAAAACTAACTCATGGTGGATCTAAGACCTAAAAGTAAGACCTAAAACTATAAAGATCATTAAAGAAAAAATAAAGGCAAACTTAGGGACCTTAATTTATGGCATAAATAGACTATCAAACATAACCAAAAATGCACAAAACAGAAGATAAACTAAATGACTGAGACTGTCTAAATATTAAATTCTTATGCACATCAAAAGACTTATCCAAAAGATAACCTAAAGACTCAAGTACATACAGTACTATTCACAATAGCAAAGAGATAGAAACAACTTAAATGTCCATCAACAGCTGAATGTATTAGCAAACTGTAGTACATACACACAATGGAATATTATGCAACATTAAAGAATAACAAAGTATCCATGAAACACCTCATAACTTTGATGAACTTGGAGGACATTATGCTCAGTGAACTAAGTCATTCACAAAAGGACAAATATTGTATGAGACCCCTATTATAAAAAGTCAAAGAAAAGTTTACACAGGGGAAGAAACATTTTTGATGGTTACCACTGATTAAGAACAGGGGAGAGAAAATTGCTTACTACATAAACAGACATGTATTTATTTGGGTGAAAGGAAAGGCAATATACCAAAAGCAGATGACTAGCACAACATTACTAAGGAAAAGAAAGACATGGACAGGTGCACCAGAGGTACAGATGACAAAGGTAAATACTATTACATATACAATACTGCATTATCAGTAATAACAAACATTAATCTACAAGTGGATACATACATAGGCAAGATGATCAGGTATGGATAAACAAACAGAACTACACCTGTGACCATATATAAGTTTGTTGTTGTTGTTCTTGTTATTGTTCTTGTTGTTAGATGCCATTGAATCTCTCTGACTCATAGCAACACTATGCACAGCAGAACGAAACACCGCCCTGTCCTGTGCCAGTTCCGCCATCACTGCTATACTTAAGCCCATAGCCGCAGCCACTGTGTCAATTCATCTCATTGAGGGCCTTCTCCTCTTTCATCCATCCTCCACCTTACCAAGCATGACATCCTTCCCCAGGGAATGGTCCCTGATGGCAACATGACCAAAGTAGGTGAGAATAAATCTGGCCATTCTCGCTTCCAAGGAGCATTCCAGCTGCACTTCCTCCAGGACAGACTTGTTAGATCTTTTAGCAGTCCATGGTACTTTCATCATTCTTCGCCAGCACCACAAATCAAAAGCAATTCTTCTTTGGTCTTTCTTATTAATTGTCCAGCTTTCACATGCATATGAAGTGATTGAAAATATCATGGCTTGTGTCAGGTGCACCTTAGTCCTCAAGGAGAAATCTTTGTTCCTCAGCACTTGAAAGAGGTCCCTTGCAGTAGACTTGCCCAGTGCTATACATCATCTGATGTCCTGACTGCTGCTTCCATTGGTATGGATTGTAGAAACAAGCAAAGTGAAGTCTTTGGCAATTTCAAACTTTTCTCCATTTATCGTGATGCTGCTTATAGGTCCACTTGTGAGGAATTTTGTTTTTGTTACATTGAGATGCAATCCATACTGCAGACTGCAGTCTTCAATCTTCATCAGTAAGTGCTTCAAGTCATCCTCACTTGCAGCAAGCAAAGTTGTGTCGTAAGTGTATTGCAGGTTGTTAATGATTCTTCCTCCAATCCTGATGCCACACTTTTTTTCATAAATTACAGCTTCTTGGATTATTTGCTTAGCATATAGACTGAATAAGTATGGGGAAAGGATACAACCCTGATGCACTCCCTTCTTGATATTAAACCATGAAGTATCCCCTTGTTCTGTTCGAACAACAGCCTTCTGGTCTATGAACAAGTTCCTCATGAGTACAATTAAGTGTTCTGGAATTCCCATTCTTCTCAATGCTATCCATAATTTGCTATGATCCATACAATCAAATGCTTTTGCATAGTCAATAAAACACAAGTAAACATCTTTCTGGTATTCTTTGCTTTGAACCAAGATCCATCTGACATCAAAAATGATATCCAGCTTGTACCTCTGGAAGTTCTCTGACAATATATTGCTGCAACTGTTTTTTAATTATCTTCAGTAAGATTTTACTTGCTGCAATATTAATGATATTGTCTGATACTTTCCACATTGTGTGGGATCACCTTTCTTTGGAATGGGTACATGTATGGATCTCTTCCAGTCAGATGGCCAAGTAGCTGTCTTCCAAATCTTTTAGCATAACTGAGTGAGTGCCTCCAGTGGGGCACCCATTTGTTGAAATATCTTAATGGTATTCTGTCAATTCCTGGAGCCTTGTTCTTCACCAACTCCTTCAGTGCAGCTTCAACTTTTTCCTTCAATACCATTAGTTCTTAATCATATGCCACCTCCTGAAATGGATGGAGATCAACCAGTTCTTTTTGATACAGTGACTCTGTGTATTCTTTCCATATTCTTTTGATGCTTCCTGTATTTTTCAACATTTTGCCTGTAGAATCTTTCAATATTGCAGCTCAAGGCTTAAGTTTCCTCAGTTTCCTCAGTTCTTCCAGCTTGAGAAATACTGAACGTGTTCTTCTCTTTTGGTTTTCTAACTCCAGGTCTTTGCTCATTTCATTATAATAATTAGCTCTGTCTGCTCGAGCTGCTCTTTGAAATCTTCTGTTTGGTTCTTTTATCTTGTCTTTTCTTCCATTTAGCTACTCTCCATTCAAGGCCAAGATTCAGAGTCTCTTCTGACATCCATTTTTGTCTTTTCTTCTTTTTTCATCTTTTTAATGACCTCTTGCTTTCTTCACGGATGATGTTCTTTATGTCATCCCACAGTTCTTCTAGATTTCTGTAATTGGTATTCAATGCATCAAATCTATTATTTAGACAGTCTCTAAATTAAACAGGGATATATTCAAGGTTGGGAGCTCTGGTAGCATAGTGCCTAAGGCGCTTGACTGCTAACCA
>NW_006922256.1:665783-668005 GCF_000298275.1 Orycteropus afer afer | reverse complement strand
TTTTGCATTCCAGTGACCAGTGATAATTCACACATCTTGATTGCACAGTCAATTTCATACTGCAGAAGTTGATAAAAATCTTCAGTTTCCTCAGCTTTGGCTTTGGCGGTTGCTGCACTTGCTGCATAAATTTGAACAGTCATATTAACTGATCTTCCTTGTAGGTGTGTGGATATTATCCTATCATTGACATCATTGTACTTCAAGACAGATCTTGAAACATCCTTTGTGATGATGAATATCATGCCATTCCTTTTCAAATTGTCATTCCCGGCATAGTAGATCATGTGGTTGTCTCATTCAAAATAGCCCAAACCAGTCCATTTCAGCTCACTAATGCCTAGGATATCAATCTTTATGCATTCCATCTCACTTTTGACAACTTCCAATTTTCTAATTCATACTTTGTACATGCCATATTCCTATTATTAATGGATACTTAAAGCTGTTTCTCCTTAATTTGAGTCATGCCACATCAGCAAATGGAGGTTTCAAAAGCTTTACTTTATCCATATCAGTAAGGTTGGTTCTACTCTGATGATGCAGCTCTTTCCCAGGCACATTTTAAGAGCCTTCTGACCTAAAGGGCTCATCCTTATGCACTGTATCAGACAATGTTTCCAAACGCTTCATAAAGTTGGGCAGTAATGTATCAGACAGTATTTCTGTGCTGTTCATAAGATTTTCCTTGGCCAGTTCTTTGAGAAGTGGATGGCCTCTCCTTCTTCCTAGTCTGTCTCAGTCTCTAAGCTGAGTTGAAACCTGTACACCATGTGCAACCCTGCTGACATTTGAAACACCAGTGGCACAGCCTCAAGTCTCACAGCAACATGCAAGCCATCACAGTACGATAAGCTGACAGACAGGTTGTCTCCCTTAGCTTTTTGAAACCTCTCTGCCCTCCCTTTATCTGGGTCCCTGTCACTGCTTGCTCTGTCATCCCCCTGGCTTTTCTTTCCCCCACTTTCCTGCCTCTTGGAGGTGGGGCCTGGGTCCCTCCTTACCTGGATCCCTGCTGCTGCTCTGCTCTGGCTTGTCATATATAGGTTTGGTAGACAATATTTGTACATACATATTTGTGTGTATTATAAAAACGTCCATATGTGTAGTATATATTTTGTTGTTGTTGTTGTTAGGTTCCATGAAATTGGAATCAACTCATAGTGACCCCATGTACAACAGAATGAAACCCTGCCCAGTTTTTGCCAGCACACAATCCTTGCTATACCTGAGCCCATCCTTGCAGCCACTATGTCAATCCATCTCATTGAGGGACCTTCTCTTTCACGTTGACCCACCACTTTCCCAAACATGATATCCTACTCCAGGTAGTGGTCTCTTCTGACAACATGTCTGTAATATTTAAGGTTGTGTGTCAACTTGACTGGGCCTGGTTTTAAGTGGCTGGGCAGCTGTATGTAGTTATTCCCCATGGTAAGACTGGTAATTAGCTCCATGGTGGAATCTAGTGGAGCAGCTCAGTAGTTGCTTTAGGGATGCGGGCTTCTTTCAGTATATAAGAAGCAACTTTGAGGATGGTCTCCAGCTTTATGCGTGCTTAAACCGTGTAAGTAGCCAAGTCATTGTTCAGCAGCCTGCCATCCCCTGCTGATCTTGGGACATTTTCTGGACTTGAATTAGTGGCCTGCCATGTAGTTTGGTAATGTCAGGACTGTGCCTTTTTACTTGTTGACTTTGAATTTGTCAGCCTAAGCAGCCAGCTACCTGAGTGAAGAAAAGCCTCTAGCTTCAGTGGGCCAGAAGTAAGAGACAGAGCTGAAGCCCAAGGTTAAGGGGCTTTCATCCAGGCCCTAGAGCCTGAAACTTTGCTCTCAGACTTCTAGCCTCCAAAATTGTAAGAGAATAAATCCTTTTTTGTTCGAGCCATCCTATTTGTGGTATTTTCTGTTAGAGCAGCTGACATAACCAAAATAATGACCACCAAAGTAGGCGTGCAAGACTGGGTTCCCTAGAGAAACGAAACCAGTAAAGCTTACAGAGAAAGAGAAAGAGAAATTTATCTTAGGAAAATGGCTCACTCACTTATAGAAGCTGGCAAGTCCCAAGTTCTTGGATCAAACATAAAGCTGCAGGCTTTTCCCAACTCACATACCTGCAAAGGCTAAGGAACTCAAAGTTGGCAGGCAGTATACTGACTCTTGATTCCAACAAATGACAAATCCTAGATCTCCAAGCCAAATGGTGGATTGTTTGCTCACAGA
>NW_006922256.1:642656-665228 GCF_000298275.1 Orycteropus afer afer | reverse complement strand
AGATGGATCTTGGCTGGAAGCAAAGGATGCCAGAAAGATATTTACTTGTGTTTTACTGACTATGCAAAAGAATTTGATTGTGTGGATAATAACAAATTATAGATAACATTGATAAGAATGGGAATTCCAGAAAACTTAATTGTGCTCATGAGGAGCCTGTACATAGACCAAGAGACTGTCATTTGAACACAAGGGGATACTGCACGGTTCAAAATCAGGAAGGGAGTGCATCAGGGTTGTATCTTTTCACCATACTTATTCAGTCTGTATGCTGAGCAAATAATCCAAGAACTTGGACTATGTGAAGAAGAGTGTGGCATCGGGATTAGAGGAAGACTCATTTAACAACCTGTGATATGCAGATGACACAACTTTGCTAGCTGAAAGTGAAGAGGTCTTGAAGCACTTACTATAGTCTGCAGTATAGATTATACCTCAACATAAAGAAAATTACAATCCTCACAACTGGACCAATAAGCAGTATCACAATAAATGGAAGAAAGATTAAAGGTGTCAAAGATTTCATATTACTTGGTTCCACAAGTAACACCAATGGAAGCAGGAGTCAAGACATCAGATGATGTATTGCACTGGGCAAATGTGCTGCAAAAGACCTCTTAAAATTGCTGAAGACCAAAGATCTCTTTGAAGACTAAGGTGTACCTAACCCCAGCCATTGGTATTTTCAATAGCCTCATATGCCTGTGAATATAGTAGAGCTAACAGGGGGCAAAATTATGGTAACTTCTTAGCTACTATGAAACACCTTGAGAGAGGAAGTCCCTGGGCCTGTGGGCTGGGGGACCATAGCTATAATCTCAGTTGATATAACATAATACAAAAAACACTGTTCTTCATTCTACTTTGGCGAGTAGCAACTGGTGTCTTAAGAGCTTGCGAGTGGCCTTCTAAGACACAAATATTGGTCTTTCTTCATCTGGAGCAAAGATGAGTGAAGAAAATCAAAGACACGTGGAAACAATCAGTCCAAAGAACTAATGGACCATGGGAACATCAGCGTATATAACGTTGAGACTAAAAGAACTAGATGGTGCCCACATACTACCGTCAACTCTGAAAGGAAACAAAATTGAAAATCCTAGATAGAGTGGGAGAAAAATGTGGAATAAAACTCAAAATCATTTAAAAAAATTTAAAAAAGACTAAACTTACTGGTTTGATAGGTACTTGTGGAACCCCTGAGACTATGGCCCTTAGCCACCCATTGGGACTGGAACTGAATTCACTCCTATGGCTAAACGTTTGGAAAAACAACAAACAGACCAATGACGTGAACAGTTACACCAGAGAGTTAAGCACTCCTTAGAATAATCAACCATAAAACATCAAAAAGGCAGCATTTGCCCAGGGATGAAGCTCAGAAGGCAGGAATGGATAGGAGAGAAGGACAAAGGAGGAAGTGGGAAGAGTGCTTTATGTTGTAGGGATTGCAAACAATGTCATGAAACAAAATCTATATAAACTATTGAATGCAAAATTAATTTGCTCTGTAAACATTCACCCAAATCACAGTGAAAAGTTTTTAAAAAACAAAATTTTAGAATGCCTGAAATTTAAAAGACTGTCAACACTAAATTTTGGCAAGTATTTGGAGCCATTGGAACTATCATACGTTGATAGTGGGAATATAAATCATTCAATTACTTTGCAAAATCTGCTGTCAGTTTTTCCTAAAAATAGATATATTCCAACCCTATAATTCAGTCATTTCTGTTACAGATATTTACTCAAGAGAAATAAAAATACGTGTATACAAAAAGACTTGTAGAAGAATGCTTACAATTTTATTCATAATAGCCTCAAACAAGAAACAACTCAAATATCAATCGACAGGGGAATACATTTAGAAATTGTGATACATCCATACATAATTTAGTGCTAGTCAGCAACAAGAAAGAATCACTTCTGTTACATGTAACAATAAGGGTGCCCGCTAGGAACATCATGCTGAGTGAGAAAAGCTGTACAAAAAGAGCATATGCTGGACCTGGAATTGGACTAACCCCTGTAGGTCAATTTTAAGCCAAATAATAGACAGGTATACCAGGAGACAAAAGATACTAGGAAGGAAGGCACTCCTTAGAACAATCAAACCATTCGATATCAGTTTGACCAAGGCAGCATTTGACCAAGGACAAAGTTCAGAAGGCAAGAAGACTAGAAAAGAAAGAAGAATGGAAATGAGAAACAATAGGACAATGTGGGATAAATGGTGTTACATTGAGGGAACTGCAATCAATGACATGAAATAAAATGTGTATAAACTGTTGAATGGAAAACTGCTTTCTCCTCAATCACAAAAAGAAGTTAAATAAATGAAGGT
This sequence comes from Orycteropus afer afer, assembly GCF_000298275.1. Lineage (NCBI taxonomy): Eukaryota > Metazoa > Chordata > Mammalia > Tubulidentata > Orycteropodidae > Orycteropus > Orycteropus afer. The sequence goes on along the minus strand of NW_006922256.1, from coordinate 662,884 downwards.
CTGTGGGATAAATAAGTAAATACATAAACCTATATTGTTAATGTTTGTACTTTTTTACCCCTTATTTCTTCTTATTGACTCTGAAGGCACTTTCTCAGAGGTAAAGAAAATTACTTTAAAATGTGAGACATAATAGGAATCATTTTGTAACTTTGTTATCACCATTAATGATTATTGAGTGAAACTCCAGATTAATAGACCATATTCATTATAGCTATAAAAATAAATGTTCTGTGAATCATGTAAGGTCTAAATATAAAAGAATATTTCTAATACAACCATTTTCAGGAGCATTTTGATAGCAATATTCTCCTTCACACATCTTTCAATGAAGATAATGACAAAGAACATATTAGGCAGTCTGTCTATCTTCTTTTAATTGCTGAATCCAAATTTGAAGCTGAATCAAGTTGCCCCCATGATTCTCTAGCCAGGTTTCTTTCATAACTATTTAAGAATCTTCTATAGTTTGCTTTTGAGCATTTTTCAAGATGTTATTCAAATTCTCTTTCACTCTAACATTTCATACTTATTCAATATTTCAAAGTGTTATGTAAACCAACTCTTCCATTTCAAATGTGTTTTTTTTCTTGCACTAGATGCTTCGGTTTCACATTAGCCATACTATGCCATACTTTTGTTGAAAATTAAGTGATATATTAATATACACTAAATATACTTATGCTAAAATTAACATATTTTAACTATTGTGAAAGTGTACAATTTATTCTAGCATATATACAGATTAAACAGTGCTGGAAAGCTAAATAATATAATAAAACCAAAGTTAAATATCATCAGGAGAGGTCAGACTTGAAAATCAAAAGATGAATTAAAGACCCTTTATTTTATGTTCAGAAAAGTAATCGCATAATCATAGAATGCAAATATTGAAACATCACTAAAATTTACTTGAATAAAAATAACCCAGGGGATTTAACTATGAATTTCTTATAATCAGTCAATATAGTGTGATGAAGCAGCTTAAAAACAATCCACTGTTATGTTAGCTCATATAAATCATATAAAATTACAGTGCTACTGTAAGATAATGCTTCTCAATATCTATTCAGGAACAATCCCCATCTAAATACTATGTTAACCTTAAATGTTTGACGAACTTGACTCACTGAACTGTGAATTGGAACTATTGGAGCTACTTAGGAGTGAGATGAATTGCCCCAATGAGGATATACAAACAGTGAGAAATCAGGAGTAAGGGAGCAAGAAGAAAATGTGGAATCACTGAGCTGAAAATAAAGACCTCAACAAAAAGATAGGAAATAATGTACAATCAAATACTGATCAATAGCTCTCCATTACCCTGTGATACCTCATATATCCATGCCAGCAACTGGATTACAGCATCAAGTCAATTAAGTATGTTGTTCTTGTTAAGTACCCTCGAGTCAGTTCCAACTCATAGCAACCCTATGAACAATAGAACAAACACTTCTGTTTGGAATGGGCATCAATAAGTATCTCACCCTGTTGGTTGGTCAGGTAGCTGTCTCCCAAATTTCTTGGCATAAATGAGTGAGTGTCTTCAGTGCTGCATCCATTTGTCAAAACATCTGAATGAGTGTTCTGTCAATTCTTGGAGCCTTGTTTTTCAGCAGCTTGGACTTTTTTCAAAACTGCTGGTTATTGACCATATGCTACTTCCTGAAATGTTTAAGCACTGAAAAAATCTTTTTGGTATGGTAACTCTGTATACACCTTCCATCTTCTTTTGATGATTCCTGCATTGTTCAATATTTTGCCCACAGAATCCTTCAATATTGGAACTCAAGGCTTGAGTTTTTCTTCAGTTCTTTCAGCTTGAGAAACACTAAGTGTCTTCTTCCCCTTTGGTTTTCTAATTCCAGGTCTTTGCACATGTCATTATAATAATTGACTTTGTCTTCTCGAGCTGCACTTTGAAATCTTCTGTTCTGCTATTTTATCTTGTCATTTCTTCAGCTCCGCTCTGTTCAAGAGAAAGATTCAGAATCTCTTCTGACATCTATTTTGGTCTTTTCTTCTTTTCCTGTCTTTTTAATGACCTTTTGCTTTCTTCATGTATTATGTTCTTCACATTATCCCACAATTCATCTTATCTTCAGTCATTGGTATTCAGTGCATCAAATCTATTCTTCAGATTGCTTCTAAATTCAAGTAGGATTCAATCAAAGTCATATTTTGGCTCTCATGAACTTGTTTTCATTTTCGTCAGCTTCAACATGAGCATGGTATTAGTGGTGATGCAGTATTGTGCATATACTCGTGTTACCATCTGTCGTCTGTATCTTATGTGCTCATTTTGGTGTCCTTCCTTTCCCCAGTGTTATCATGCTGCTCACAGACCCTTTCCATACCATCCCTCCCCTTACCCAAACCAAATTGTGACCCCCAAATAGTCCTAAATTTTCCCTCCCCTTCCTTTCCATCCTCAGTAACCTACAAGTGAGTTCCCTTCCCTAAGTGAAACCTACTTTGACTTTTTACAGTAATAGGCTCACATAATATTTGTCCTTCTGCAATTATTTCACTCAGCATAATGCCCTCCAAAGCAGTAAGGGACTAGCTCTACATAACTATTTCTTATTTCAATCTTTGATCAACAGTTGGATATACCATTGACTTTAGGACACTATATTTGCTTAGATTTCTTCCTACCAAGTAGGTGCACTTTCACAGTATCACCCTCTTGTTCTTCAACTCCCAAGTTTGGAGTGCTCAGCCTTTGGTCTATTGTCTTTTCTGTCTATTCTTACTTACTTGGCCTTGCAAACAATCTCACAGTTTTAAGTACAGTCTATGTGTTGGCAAAGGAGCCCTAATGGGCACAATGATTAAGCACTCAGTTGCTAACTAAAGTATATCAGTCAAAGTCTCTCTCTCCTTGCTTGAAAAATTTGTTCATTCTTCTGGCACTCATTCGATATTTGATATTCAATACTCTTCAAAAACACCACAATTGAATATTCAATATTCAACATTTACTATTCTTCACCATCACCATAATTCAAATGTATCAATTTACATTTCACTAAAGATGATATGCTGGTGGCCAACAAACACATGAGGAATTGCTCATGATCATTAGCCATTGGAGAGATGCAAATCAAAATGATGAGATATATCTCACCTTAGCAATAATAGCAAAGTTCAACAAGACAAAATAACAAATGCTGGCAAAGCTGTGGAGATATTGGAACTCTCATACACTGCTGGTAGGACTGTAAAATGGTACAACCATTGTGGAAAATTGTATGCCATTTTCTTAAAAAACTGAAAATAGAAATAACATTTAAACCAGCAATTCCATTACTAGGAATATGTCCTAAAGAGTTAAGAGACAAGACACAAACAGACATATGCACATCCATGTTCACCATGGCACAATTCACTATAACTAAGAGATAGAAACAGATTACTGGATAACCAAACTATGGTACATTCACACAATGGAATACTATGCTGTGTTAAAGGATAATGAAGAATACACAAATCATCTCACAACGTGGATGAATCTGGAGGACATTATGCTGAGTAAAATAAGTCAACCAGAGAAAGACAAACATTGTATGAGCCCATTATTGTAAAAAGTCAAGGAAGGGTTTGCTTAAGGAAGGGAGCTCACTTTGTAGGTTACTGGGTATGGGAGGGAAGGGGATAGAAAATTTAAGACTAGTTGGGGGCTACATGATGAGTTGGCTATAGGGAAGGACAATATGGAAAGAGTCTGTGGCCAGAAGGATAACATTGGGGAAAGGAGGAACACTGAAACCTGCACATAAGATACAGACAACAGCTGCTAATACCCATATATGTACAATACTGCATCACCACTAACACCAAACTCCAGGCTACAGATAAATGCATAGACAATTGAGAAGATCAGATGGGGGTCAGTGAACAGGAGTGTACCTTAGACCCATGATAAATTTAGCTGATATAATCTTGCATAGATAGTAGTGATACAAAATAACCACACTCATTACAGAAGCAACAGAAAATAGACTTGGAGCAATCCCTCAGAAACAGCAAAACACCTTGGTAGAGAGAACCATCCGGCGTGTTGGCTCAGGACCATAGTATCAGAGGACACTAGGCTCATTTGGCACAACATAATACATAAAAATCTTGTTCCACAACCTACTTTGGTGAGTAGCAACTGGGGTCTCAAAAGCTTTCGAGCAGCCATCTAAGCTGCAGCTAATGGTCTTTCATCTGAAGCAAAGAAGAATGAAGATAACCAATGACATTGGAAACAATTAGTCCAAGGATATGATAGACCTCAAGACCAGAACTAGATGGCTACCAATGCCAACCACTTAAGAAAGGATCAAAACTGGAGATTCTGGACAGAGTGGGAGGAAAAACATGGAACAAAATTCAAAAACAAAATAACAACCAGAATTGCTGGTCAGATGGAGTCTGGTGGGACCCCCAAGACTATGGCCCTGGGATACACTTCGGGCCTAAGATAGGACTCACTCCCAAGGACTGGCTGTCAGCCCAACAGTAGAAAGACTTACATGCAGAACACCCAACTCGGGGTCATGTACCTACCTACTCTATGGAGATACACCTCTTGGAGCAATCAGCCATGGGGCACCAGCAGGGCAGCATTCATATGGAGGGAAAGCTAGACAGACAGGGGTGCATGATTAAGAAGGGCACGGGGTGGGGTCGGGGGGGGTCACAGGGAAGTAACAGAACGAGAGTGGGTTAGGGTTGGAGATGGTGATCAGGGAGTGAAACCAAATATACAAGAACTGCTGAATGTAAAACAAGTTCTGCTCTGTAAATTTGCACCCAAAGCAAAATGATAAAATAAACTAATGTGTCAATTTAAATACATCAATATAAAGATTACAGCTTAGGAAACCCTATGTGATAGCTCTATTCTGTAGTATAGAGTCACTCTGAGTTGGAATTGACTTGATGGTACACAACAGTATATCCTGGCAAGTCCTAAATTTGTATTTCTTGTCTAAACCACTCTTCCAAAATAAAATCAAATAAATCTGACCATCTACTCAAAATCTGCACATGGCTATCTAATAAACATTTCAAACTCACTATTCTAAAATTAAACTCATGATTTTCATCCCCAAATATGTTACATCAGTTCCCTTCCCAACCTCAGTTGATGACAATTCTATGCTTCCAGTTGTTTAGGCCAAAGCCCTGAAATTATCTTTGTTTCATTTTTTCATTCCCAATATATATCTAAATCAGAACATCACCTTACTGTTAATGGCAGCAAAGAAGGTGGAACATAACCTAAAGAAGATTCTATTAGATTCTTTCAACTGAGACATAATCTACAACTGTGAGGAGAACTTCATAGCCACCCAAACCCAGGGCAGCATCCTCAGCCTTCTCTTTTTTTTTTTTTTTTTTTCTCAACATACAGCATACACCAAACAACAGAATAGCATAGGTCAGTCTGTGAGACTTTCTGAACAATCTCCTTGTATTAAAATGGGATTATGTATAATGAAAAAATAAAACTCTGTTTGAAATAAATATTCATTCTCTAAAATGTCCTTTGTTCTCATTTGAATCCATAATACTGCACTTTTCTCCATGAAATAAAAGCCATAATTTTGTTTTTTCAGTTTCTACCTGTTTTAAAGGCATGATAAATATAGTAAATGCAGTCAGAATCCCTATAGATTGAAATACAAATTATGGGCCCAAACCAAGATCATTTCATTTTCTGTGCTGATGAAGGAGAACACTAGCATGCAAAACAGTGACTAAAACATGCACATAAATCCATTCCAATGCATACTTATTAGTATCAACACATTCTTTTCAGTATCTTTCATATCTATTTTTTCCATGCCATTTTTTGCCCTACTCCCTGCAGATCAGGTTCCCAACACTTTATACCAGTATTGTATAAAGCCGCTTCTCTGTCTATGGAGACTTCAGGGTTTCATCCTCTTCAATTCATTGTTTTCTTGACAACCTTCCTGAGCCTCCATTTTTCTGTAAACATCTATGTTTAAATATTTTTTCCCTGGTTTTCAAAGCACTCCTCTAGGATTCACTCCAATGTACTTATTCCAACTTATATCCCGTTAGCTCCTAACATTGCAAATTGACTTTAATCAGGGTAATTCCTCCCATAATAACAATGTCCATGTCAACAACCATGAGGACAATGACAACCACCATACTATACCTGGGTTATTGTTCCTTCTCTCCTATGGAATGTCTTCCATACCCTATACCCCACTGCATTTCTCTCATACAAATCTGTCCTTCAGGGAGGAGGAGACAAGATGACAGCCTGGTGACACATTCAACCCAATCCCCTTACAACAGACTCTCAAGAAACTCATGAAACAGATACTGATGATGATCCTCGAATTCTTAGTATCAAATGAGGGGATAAAGAATTAGATTGAGCATCAATTGGAATGAGAGACAGAGCAAGGACAGTGACTGGGAAGATAGAAGGAGCCAGGGCCTGATAAAGTATAGTCATTTTGAGACATGGAAGACATCACACATGGGCAAGGAGAAAGCAACTTCACAGAATCCACATTGGAACAAAGGCACAGCATGGACAGATTCAGAGTAAAACAAGATGAGCAGAATAAGAGCTGGATCTGTGAAATGAAACTGTAGGGAAATTAGCTAAAATTTTAGTGGCAAGGGCAACCACAGAGTAAGGTGGGAGTCAGTGAAGGGGGATGAAACAACTCACCACTAAGGAACACTAATCATTTAGGTTGAGCTCATATGGAGGGTAAGGCCTATGGGGTGGCAATAGGATACTTTGAGTACCAGGTGACCTCCAATTATATTGAGTCTGAGCAGGAACTGAACAATGGATTGTGCTTGCCCAGAAGTACAACAGGCCCATGCCAGTGAACTGAGACCAGAGAAGTGCTTTCCCCTGCTTCCCCCACTGCACCTTCCTGGTGACCATGGATGAGCCTTCCTCCAACCCACAACTACCCAGTCTCTAGGGGTGATGCCTCCCTACCCTTCCTCACCCCCAGGTTAACTCAGGCTGCCTCTATCCACCAGCAGCCACTTGCCACATAGCAACCCAACATGGCAGAGCTCAGCGTGTGTGTTCTGTGTGTCAGTGCCACTGTGACTGACAGGTTGCACTCTCATGAAACACAAGAAGTGTACCTCTATGGCCTCTGTTGTTGGAGATGCACACATATGTGGACATACCAGGCTCCTGCCCACTTCACAAGCATGTACTGCCACAGATTGCACAACAGCCCCTGCTGCCACTGCTGCCAGCTAACCATAGCTGCACCAACCACTCCTTTTCCTTCTTTTTTGCCCAGTTCTAGGGAATGAATCATGATTTTTTCCCAGCCATTACAATTCTATCCCCAACCCTTGTTAGAAAGGAGTTTAGGAGTAGACATGTTACCCAATTCCAGGAGGGAGAACTAAGAGGAAATCTGCTGGGACCTTCTGGGAAAGAATTTCTTCCCTAAAAATAAGAAAGATGCAGAGACCTCATACCACTAAGCTTCAAATCAGCCCTAAAACTGCCTGTCTCTGAACTTTTTATCATGTGAAATTATAAGCCCTATTACTAAAGCCATATTTAGTTCAATATTCTGTTATTTACAGCTAAAAATACCCTCATTGATATACCTTTGCTTGACTTACTTTCCAATCCCCAAGGCCACTGTCATAAGTGTGTGTATGTTCTTGCATTCTAACATCTACATGAGCTGAATTTCTCTTCATAAGTAGCTACTTGTTTCAGCTTTATTTTACATGTAAATCACATTGATTTAAATGAGATATAATAATTAGAAGATAAAATATATGTTGAAAGATTTTTAATGTCTAAATTGTAATAAGAAACTCTGGTAGTATAGTGCCTAAGGCACTTGACTGCTAATCAGAAGGCTAGCAGTTCAAACTCACCAGGCACTCTTCGGAAGGAAGGTTGGGCAATCTACTTCCAAAGTGATACTGCCTCAGAAATCCAAGGAGGGGTTGCTATGAGTCAGGTCCAACTCGATGACACATAACAACAAAAACAACAAATTGTAATAATGTCCACCATCATCAATTAAGATTGATTTACGTTTCCCTGATGGCAAGAAATCTAGCAAATATTCTGCTCATGGATATTCAGGTTGTGGAAGTATTCAGAAATAAGGTCATATGCTTTTACAACCACTTACACGAATCCCTTTGAGCACACAATTTTCCTTCTCTGAATTCCGAAGCATTCTTACCACCTGCAGATACTGAGAAAAACTGACAAATAGCTTGTGACAAATAGGCAACTATTCTATAGCAAAATGACACTGGGAAACATATACTGTGCTAAGTAGAATTTTATATTAAAGAAAATACACTAACTTTCACATTGTAGGTCAAGTTTATATACTTCATGATATCACATTTGGGGAAAAGCTTTCCTCTTCCCCTTTCTTTTATAATACCCTTGTAACAACCTCAATCAGAAATCCAAGGGGAAACTAAACGATATGCAGTGACAGTTTTAAATTAGAAAATAGTCCCCTGGCTAGACCTCTTACTGAGTTTGCTAGTACTGTGTACTTCAATTTGAAGAGATAACAATGGTCAAAAAGACTTGCAGGATCCTATAATGGGTTCAAATTTTGGAAATAAAACATCAGGAAGGAGAATGCAAGGTCATTCAAACACACAATAAATATTGTTAGACTGTGTCTCAGCTGGGAAACTACTTCTTATTAGAGAAAAAAGAAAAACAAATTCATTGTTGAGCTGATTCCAACTTACAGAGATTTTGTGGCAGTGTAATAGTTTATAGAGACCAAATAGATGAAAATACTGCCTAAAATCTATAAAGCATGATTTTATAAAACAATATATAAAATAAGAGTGGTACCTATAGGAGAAAACCACTTTGAAATGGAAATATTTATGGAATTGGAAAGCAGTAATCAGACTGGGGAGAGGCAGAATTCAAAAGAAAACTTCATTGGACTAAATCTGCCCTATGCCTCTTCAGTATACAACTTCAGAAACTAAAAATACAATGCATCAACACAGACTTAATAAGAAACAATACACTATAATTGACCCTTAGGCTTATACATTTATGTCACTGTCACAATAAACCCTCACATAGGAACAAAAACATTAAACATTCATTAAAATCTTTCTATCAGCTACCCTCATTTTCAAGGGGGATTTCATCCTTATCTTGAACAGATGGCAAGCTTATCACAGTGCTTTCTTTATGATCAGACCACAAGCATGGGCTGATTAAATCATTCTGAAACCAATTAAAGACTAAGAATTTACTTGAGTAAAACACATCTACAATTGAAGAGTGAAAATGAGCAAACATAGTCTATATATTTTCCTATCTCTTTAGAAAAAAAATCTGACCTAGAACTTAAGGTAATAGAAGAAATAATTTTTCTCAGTTTAACTGTTCTTTTCTACAGGAGCTCTTAATTAAATGGAGGTCAATTGAAACTTTATGACATTCTGGAAAAGGCAGAACTATAGAGACAGTGGTTGCCAAGAGGTCAGAAGGAGGAGAGATGGATGAATAAGTGGGACACATGGCATTTTCAGGGCAGTAAAACTATGCAGTATGATAACATAATAGTGGCCAAATGGCATTATGTATTTCACAAACCCAATAGGACTATATAACAAAAGAGTGAACCCTAATGTAAACTATAAATATTAATTAATAACAGTGTACCAATATTGGTTTATCAGTTGTAACAACAGTACCACAGGAATGCAAGATGTTAGTTCTGAGGAAACTGAGGGGATTTTAGGAACGTTTCATGTACAATATTTCTATAAACCTAAAACTGCTCTAAAAAATAAAATCAATAGTAAAAGTGTTCAACTGGACAAAGAGGCTAGAATTCCTTTCTCAAATACATATTGGAATTTCCCAATGATAAAGTCATCAATATATAAAACAATATATAAAACAATTTAAAATTAATTTAAAATCTTGATCCCATTACAGAAAGAAATGATAAATCAAGATAGATGATACTATAGCACAAATCTGAGCTCAAATTGTCTTGAATTTCAGATGGCCAAAATAGTGACCATTTCCTATTTAGCAAGCTCAGATCCACATGACTAAGTTACATTATTTTATTTACTCTTCATAACAACCTTTTAGGAAGGTGCTATTACCATCCCATTTTACAGATCAAGAAACTGTGCCTTCAAGAGATCAAGCAACTTGCCAGAGATCACACAACTCATATGTGGAAGAGACAGGCTTTGACTCCAAGACAGTTCATTCTAGACAACAGGCTTGAAACTCTTGTACTCTTATTTCCTCTCTAAAAGAAAGTAAGTTTATCTAAACCTTTCAGAGAAAATAAAATTCAAAGATACTCTTTATTTCCAGAACAAATTCTTTCCCCTTTTTGGATGACAAATCAGTCCTATTTCTTCATTAAAGCAAAATGAGGAAATCTGTCTCACCCAAATTACTACATACACTTATAAGAAATGAAATTACTTCATAAATATTCTATAATTCAGATTAGTGTGGATTTTAAATATTTATATTTTAGACTGTTCATACAGTGCTATAAAATATAAATTTGAAAGTGCAAATGCTATATTAAAATGTAGATGAGAATTTAATATATCTGAAATATATCACTATAAATATATGACTGCTACACCAAAGAGCATGTATTATTGATGGCCTACCTATACACAATTCTAGGTGCTTGACAAACCATGCCCAGGCATGGCCTCAACCAGAACACAGGGAACTGGGAGACAAAGTGACTCAACCCAATTCTGGAAGCCTACCAAATACAGCCACTATCTAGGAAAAACACAAATATCTACGAAAAGATTCTCATTAAATGACTTAGTGCTGGAAAAATTGCATGGAATTGTATACTTACTATAGCATTGAATGTTTATAGGAATTGCAGATGTGTCTGAACCAAGATTTTTCCTATAGCTGGAAAATAACTAAATCCATCTAGATACAGGACACTCCTCCAAGGGTCATGAAAATATATTTTTTAAAAAAATAGCTGAGTGGTTGAATATTAAAAAAAAACTCTTCCACTCCACTTTGTTTGATCTCTAAGATAAGGCATTGCCCAAAGTTACCTTTTTGATATGAAGCTATAACTGGCAATATTTACTATTTCAATATTTACTACTTCAACACATGCTTAATGTTTATTCTAGTTAAGAAGGTGATAACTACAAATTCACAAAATGTGTGATATTCTGCTAAAATGTTCTCACTCTAGTGCATCTGAGAATATGTTCTACTATGCATGGCCAAAAATCTATGTTTATATTTCATTACCGATTTCACTAGGTGGTAGCTAAGATGTTTCAATTAAATTAAGATGGAATTTAACAGATTTCACTATTTCAAGACTATGAAAAGAAATCTAAGATTGGGCCCCGTCTTCTCACAAATTTATCCTAGTCACAACAAACTAAACTAGGCAAATAATTAAATCCATTAAATTCAATTACTAATGTCATTATCAAATACATCTTAACTGGAAGAAAATAATTTAAAATGCAAAGTAATTGCATTTTTTAAATTATGAGATCAATCTTAATAACATTGATGAAATTTATACATCTCCAAGTATTATATACAGCAGAATATCTCCTTAGAAAGTTGGAAACAACTAAAACATACACTTTTAAAGGAATACATATAAATTCAACAAAATTATATAAAAAGTGTCCACAGAAGTCAGTTAAGAAGAGTCCTGATTATGAGGGCATGGTTAGTTTAGATACTTTGTTCGTGGAGTTCATTACATCATTTTAAATAAAAATAAATAAATACATTAAAAAAAAAAAAAGTGAGCCATGCAGGGGACAATGAGGAGAGTATTTTCTGTAATAAAAATTACAATTTTTATAACTCTCAGCACTTGCGGCTTTAAAAATGATATAGATATGTTAATCATCCTATTTCAAACCTCATTCTTTGAATCTGATGCCACAGATGAATCTTTCTGCTTACAGTATTTATTTCTCAATTTCAACCTAAATCTGTCTGATAAATGCACTCCGAAATTCAAAAGCTTCACATTATTCACCTTCTCCATCATTTCATTGCTTCCTTCAGTGGAACCTCCCTTCCTGCTCACTGCCTGTTATATCTATTCCCTATTGTTGTAAGAAATTACCACAAATCTACTGATTTAGAATAACATAGATGTTACTGTTCTGGAGATCAGAAGTCCAAAAATGGTCTCACTGGGATAAAATAAAGATGTCAGCAGGACTGTGCTCCTTCTGGAGGTTCTAGGGAAGAATCTGTTTCTTTGCCTTTCCATGGTCTAGATGTTACCTACATTCCTTGGCTTGTACCCCACATCACTTTGATCTCTCCATTCATAATCACATCTCTTCTGACTTGTCTGCTTTCCTCTTCCACTTTAAGGACTTTTGTCAAAACACTGGGCCACAAAGATAATCCAGTATAATCTCACCATCTCAAGTTCCTTAACTTGATCCATCTTCAAAGTCCCATTTGCTGTGTAAGGTAACATATCCAGAGATTCTGAGTATCAGAGAGTAGACATCTGTGGGAGCTGTTATTGTACCTACCATGCCTCTGGTTCAATATCTCTTTTTCCCTGGCAAAGTTCTACTTACTCTGGAAGGCTTAGCACAAGGCTGACCAAATCTATAAAATTCCACTTAGCCTGAAAATGGCTTCCTCTTCTGTACTGCCAGACCACATTATATGTATCTTTGCTATTATATTTCCTATTGCTAATTTAGCAAAAATTTATTGACCATTTATTTAAGGAAATTAAGTAACCTAATGTAAATAAATTAATGATGCAGTAAATAAATTAATGATGCAGTAAATCAATTCGGAAGGAAAAAAATATGACCAAACATGTGTCCTGCCCTCAAAGAATTTATAATCTAGAATTATTTATAGTCTTGTCTCACTTTCCCTCCTTGATAATAAAGGAGTTAGTATCAATAGGCTTTATCTTTGTGTCTTTCCTAGTACTTACCACACAGATAATAACTAGCAAACTTTTACTGAATAAAATTAAAATCTCACTTTCAACTCTAACCATTTGCTGTCAAGTCAGTTTGTACACATAGAGACCTCATGTGTGTCTGAGTAGACTGTGCTCCATAGGGTTTTCAATGGCTGATTTTTCAGAAATAGAATACCAGACCTTTCCTCCAAGGTGCCTTTGGGGATGTTTGAACCTCCAAACTTTCTGTTAACAGCCAAGCATATTAACTATCTGCCAGTTAACCCAGGGACTTTCAGCACTACCTAAATTTAATTTATTTAATTTCAGAGCCAATTAATCAAAGCCACTTTTTGTATCTTTTTCTCTGAACATACCTACTAATGCAATTCCTGACTCAGTTTCTTGTATCTTCTCACTAATATAGTGAAGAAAAAATTCACAGCAACCAAAACCTAATAACCTATTTTCAAAATATGGAAAATTTTTCTACTAGTAATGTCTTGTTATTGTTATTAAGTGTTGCTGGATCAATTCTGACTCATGGTGACTCCATAGGACAGAACAGAACTACTCCAAATGGTTTCCTAGGCTATAATTGTTATAGGAGCAGATCACAAAGTCTTTTCTTCCATGGAATGGCTGGTATGTTCAAACCACTGACCTTTCAGTTAGCAGCCAATGGGTTAACCATTGTACCAGTTCTCCACTCCAGGCAAGGCTTGTTACCTGTTTCTGAGAAGGGGAACTGAGTCATCTAGGAAATTTTACTGTGAGCTGCTTTCTCAGGTGGCCAAAGACTTGGCTGTGTCTGATTCTCTTTTTACATGTAGTGTCCAAACTCAGCAAACCAAACCTGCTATCATCTAGTTGATTCCAATCATAGCAACCCTGTAGGTCAAAGTAGAACTAATTTACATGGTTTTCAAGTGTTTAAACTTTATGGAAGCCACATCTTCTCCTATGAAGTAGATGATGAATTCAAACTGCCAGCCTTTCAGTTAACAGCTAAGGAATTCAAAATGTCAAATGGCTTTTGCACCAATGAATGTTGAGTCTCCATCCTTGATAGAAAGAGACTACAACAAATAATATTGCAGCCATGTATGCTAAATCCACTGTTTTTCATTCACTATAAATTTTAAGATTACAATTGTAGATAACATCAAATTATCTTGAGTTAAGTTACCTCTGATTATGTGGATCAGCTCCTGATATAGCTCCTCATTCTAAAACCAAGAATAGATAAATGGCAAATCAATAAGTAAAATTTTCCTATGGACTGATCACATTTATTAGTCCTACAATTCAAGACTCAGAATTCTCACTGCACAAGAGAAGAACAGCACCAGTTCCTGTATCACCCACAATATCCATTTTCCCTAGGTTTTTATTAACTAACTCCAATTTTGTGAGTGCATAAAGGAGTTTGTACCAGCTAACAATATTATACTCTCAAATGCCCTTGAAGCTATAGGTAGCCACGTGACAGTTTTTGGCAATAAAATGGAAGTAATAAATGTACTGAGTAGTGCTTTTACAAATTTTATAAAAATGGACTCCCACATTTTCCCTCTTGTCTTTCCTCTCTTCAAGATATCTGTGATTTAGACATGAGTCCTTGAGGTAAAGCAGCATATTTGGAACCATAAGAATAAAAGTCACACTAAGGCAGGAGTTCAGGAAGCTAGGAGAAGGCTTTGATCCTCAATGACTTCCTCCACTACGTCAGCTCTGGATTACCACTAGATTTCTGGTCATATGATAATTAAAGGCTCTATTTGGTTAAGTCACTGTAGTGCCTTCTCTTACCTTAGCCAAAAGCAATTGTAACTGGCACAGCATCTCTATTTATGCTTTATTAGCCATAACCAAACTGTATTCACTTCTTGTTTAAAGAATGAGTAAAGAATTTAAAAATTAGAATATTTTTGTACAGCATCAAAGAACATAGCTTTAAGAATGGATTTTTTGAAGGATACAACAGGAAATAAAAATGCAAATATAACTCTTTTCAGAGTCCATGAATGGTGCCAAAGGTTAATGTACCCATCTGCTAACCAAACAGCTGGAGGTCTGAGTTCACTCAGAAGCACCTCAGAAGAAAAGCTTCCTGAAAAAATCAGCCATCAACAGATGAATGGATAAGCAAACTATGGTACATTCACACAATAGACATGCAACAGTAAAGAAAAATGAAGAACCCATGAATCACCTCATAACATGGAGAATTTGGAGGACATTATACTGAGTGAAATAAGTCAATCACAGAAGAACAGATATTGTATGAGTTCATTATTGTAAAAAGTCAAGGAAAGGTTTATGCAGGGAAGGAAATTCACTTTGTTGGTTACCAGGGATGGGAGGAAAGAAGAGGGAACAATTCTGACTAGTTAAGAGTCACATATTGATTTGAGTGAAGGGAAAGGTAATATATTAAAAGTGTGTGGCCAGCACAATGACAATAAGGAAAAGCAGGACATGGGACATGCAACATGCACAAAAGATATAGACAACAGGGGCCACTACTGTTACATGAACAATGCTACTACATGCACAATACCAGTGGCAGCAAATAATAGACTAGGTAAATGCATAGACAGGTGTGAAGATCAGGAGGGTGTAGTCAAACAGGACTATACCTGAGACCAAGGATAGATTTGGCTGAAGATAGTCTTACATATGTACTTGTGCTAAAAAATTATCCACATACATTACAGAAGTAGCAGAGGACAAGGTTGGAGTAGCTTCTCAGACACAA
Organism: Orycteropus afer afer; assembly: GCF_000298275.1. NCBI lineage: Eukaryota > Metazoa > Chordata > Mammalia > Tubulidentata > Orycteropodidae > Orycteropus > Orycteropus afer. Next base: position 647,152 of record NW_006922256.1, on the reverse strand, counting down.
CCAAACACCTTGAGGGAGAGAATCACTGGGTCTGCAGGCTTGGGACCATAGTCACAGGGGACATCATGCTCGCTTGGCACAACATAGTACATAAATATTTTGTTCTACATCCTATTTTGGTGAGTAGCGACTAGGGTCTTAAAAGCTTTTGAATGGCCATCTAAAACGCAACTGTTGGTTTCCTCTCACCTGGAGCAACAAAGAGTGAAGAAAAGAGAAGAAAATTCATTTGGAAATAATTAGACCAAAGGTATGACGGACTACGAGGACCTTAGCCTTTATGACCCTGAGACCAGAAGAAATAAATTGTGTCTGGCTACCAATGGCACCCACTGGGAAAGTGATCAAAATTAGAAATCCTGGATAGAGTAGGGGAAAAAATGTGGAACAAAATTCAAAAACACAAAAATTACTAGAATTACTGGTTGGACAGAGACTTGTGGAACCCTCAAGACTATGGCACCAGGTTGTACTTTGGGTCTGGAAATGGACTCACTTCCATGAATTAACTCTCAGCCCAACAGTAGAAGGACCTAAAAGTAGATCACTTAACCCAGGGAGATGCATCCACCTACCCTACAGGGAGGGAGCTTTGGTGGCACAGTGCCTAAGGCATTTGACTGCTAACCAGAGGGCTGGCAGTTCAAACCTACCAGCCACTCCTCAGAAGGAAGACTGGGCAATATGCTTCTATAGAGATACCACCTTGGAAACCCAAGGAGTGGTCACTGAGTCGGAACCAACCCCACAGCAGTGAGCTTAGTTTGAGTATCTTGTGGAGATGTACCACTTAGATCAATCAACCATGAGACATTAGAAGGGCAGCATTCACATAGAAGGAAAGCATGACAGACAGAAACGCATAGATAGAAGGGCACAGGAGGGAGATGTGAAGAGAGCTTTTTCACGTTTGGGGATTATAATTAAGGTTGTGAAACCAAATGTGCATGAACTGTTGAGAGTAAAATGAATCTGTTTTTATAAATTTGCACCCAAATCACAATAAATATTTTAAAAATAAAACCTTAAAAAAAAACCCTGCAGAGCACAGTTTTATTCTGACACATAACAAGTCACCATAAGTCAGAATTGATGAAAACTGATGTGTGCCTCTGTTCACTATAAAATTTAAGAAAGTACTGACTTATGAAATAAGAGACATACTCATAAGAGAAAGAATTTGGCTAGGACAAGTTGCAATAAAAAGAAAATAAATTTTAAATAAAATGGTAAAATTAATATCTTCATTAGATTACCATCACTCGAGATTAGTTCCCCAAAGGATTATATGAATACTATTGAAAATTAAGCAGTAATGTATAGAATAAATTTGAACAGTGGCCTACTATATGTAAGGAATTAGCAGAGATGAAAATGATGAGAAAAGTAGATGCAATTGACAAAGAAATAATATGCAGTATTTTAACAAAAATGTTAAAAATCCAAGGTAAAAGAAATCAATGTGCTTCTATACAAAAAAATAAAAATAAAAGTGTGGTGGCGGGGGGAGGCTTGAGTTCACAGAAGAAAAGAGTTCAGTGATTTAACAGGCAACATTAATGAGGATTCAGATCTGAACCAATCCTGGTAAAATTTTTAATTTCAAGGGCAAACTGTACTGCACAGGTTTAAATCTTAACAAAACACTAAATTTTGCCTACAAAGGAAAAAAGCAAAACACAGACTGGCCTCAGACTTCTTTAAAATAATAAGTACCAGGCAACTATGGCCAATATCTATAGCTTTAGGTGGTAAAATTAAGAGCCAAGAAATGCACACATAAAATGTTTCTTATACATAAAAATCAATGGACGACTTTCTCAGATATACAATAATTCAGATTTGTATCAATTATATTGTTGAATGTAAAAATTTTACCTATAAAGCTCAAACCATCCAAAGGGTTAAATGAAAGTGAGTAATTCAATAATGAAATCACCAAAAAAATGCAACCCAAGGAAATAATCAAGTATGTTCATAAAAAGTTCAGTACATTCAAATTCATTATATTATTTATAAAAGCTGAAAATTGAAAACATCAACTAACTAGATAGACATAATTGGTTAAATGGACTGCATTACTATATATGATGGACTAATGTAGCTTTTAAAACTGTGTATTCAAACAATGGGGAGAAATACAGGAATAATTACAATACATTAATAAATGAAATAACAAGTTAAAGTCTATGTGCAGAATGATTTTGTTTTAATGACTTATTTGGATAGAAAATACTGAATAAAATAAAATGTAACATTTACTCTGGTTTAAGATGTGATATTTTTTATTTTCTTCTTCATGATGTTTTGCACTTTATCTAATGAATAAAGAAGAAATTATATTTTTAAGCACTTCTCTCTTTATTCCTTTTGGGTGAATTTATGATTGCTTGCCTCTAATGTCTTCCTTCTGGCTATGAAGCATCTTTCAATGTTTTCAGTAATGTTTGAAGTTGAATAGGAATAAAACGAATCACTGGTTAGGTAACATGACTATACTTTCAAAATCAAACTCACTGCCATCAAATAGATTCTGACTCATAGCAACCCCCATTGGGTGTCCGAGACAGTAAATCTTTACAGAAGTAGATTGCCCCATCTTCCTTCCCCAGGGTGGCTGGGTGGGGCTATGCTTTAGTGTGCTTAATTAAAACAGGCAACCTTCAAAAATCAAATTTGCCACTTTCCTTATGACAAGAAAATGCTAGGTGATTTGTGTATTTGTAATGTTCTTTAAGACTGTGAAATTCCAGAACCTGTGCAGGTGTTTTCAACATGGAAACACAGTCAGTGGTACTTTCTGGTTATAGAGTACAGCCATGAATGTTTTGGAACTATTGGTTTCCCTCCAATCTTTATTTTTATCAGTTTTGTCCATTTTTCTTTTATCAAACTTTTCCTTTCTAGTCTTGCTGAATTTCACTTAGCTGGTCATTGTCTTTTTTATACCTAATATAGGAGGCTTTCAACAAACATGTAGTAGAAAAACAGATCATTTTTTCAGTATACATTGCACTTGTCTATAATAACCAGAGCTATAGGTTGAACCTGAGGAGAACTTGAAGCACATACTGATGAAGATTGAAAACTACATCCTTCAGTATGGATTACATGTAAACATAAGGAAAATAAAAATCCTTACAACTGGATCGATAAGCAACATCGAAATAAACAGAGAAAAAAAAAGATTGAAGTTGTCAAGAATTTCAAGTTATTTGGATCTGCAATCAACAACCCATGGAAGTTGCAGTCAAGAAATCAAACAACATATAGTACTGGGCAAATCTGCTACAAAAGACCTCTTTAAAGTGTTGAAAAGCAAAGATGTCACTTTCAGGACTAAAGTGCACTCACCCAAGAAATAGTATTTTCAGTCACCTCATATGTGTGCAAAAGATGGACAATGAATAAGGAAAACTGATGAATTGAAGCTTTGGAATTACAGTGTTGGCAAAGAATATCAAATACACTATGGACTGCCAGAAGAACAAGCAAATCTATCTTGGAAGAAATACAGCCAGAATGCTCCTTAGAAGCAAGGATGGAGAGATTTTCTCTCATGTACTTTGAACATTTTATTAGGAAGGACCAGTCTCTGGAGAAGGACATCATGCTGGATAAAGTGGAGGGCCAGTGAGAAAGAGGAATACCCTCAATTGGGATGGTTTGACACAATGGCTGCAACAATGGGCTCAAATAGCAATGATTGTAAGGGATCAGAACCAACTCAAAGGCAACTAACAAAAATAGCAACAGTAGGTTTAACTGAAGGGGAAAATGTTATTTTATTTTCCTTTGGTTGTTTTCTAGAGTGAGGAAGATTTTCATTGTAGAGCTCAGAACAGCACTAGCCTATGGCAGTGAACTTGGGAGATGAGACTGTCAGTTCAAAGAAATATATGAACTTAGAAAAACGGCTTGTTTATGTTCTTACCGGCAAGTTTGTTTATGTGCTCCTGGGATCTTAACTTCCCCCAGAGACAGAATTCTATAGTGACAGCCTTGAGAAACCTAGATTTCACTGATTCTCAGCTCCACCTTTGCTTCCACATTTGCCATGGAGTCTGCAGAGAAGTTAGTAGAAATTCCTGTACTAAACCCAAGATAGAGAGTCCAGAGTTGACATTCTAATTCCCACTCTGCCCCCAGCTTGCCAACAATCTCCAAAAAGTCATTTGGTCTATGTGGACAGCTACTTGCAAAGTGAGAATATTTTGATCCCAGCACTCTACTAGGTTAACTAATAATGTATTTTTGAAACAAAAAAAGACATAGATATGCTTGGAGTTATGTTGTTGTTGTTGTGAAGTGCCGTCGAGTTGTTTCTGTCTCATAGTGACCCCATGCACAGCAGAACGAAACACTGCCCGATCCCACGCCAGCCCCACAATCCCTGCTATACTTGAGCCCGACATCGCAGCCACAGTGTCAATCCATCTTGTTGAAGTACTCCCCCTCTTTCGTCGACCTTCCACTCTACCAAGCATGACATCCTT
>NW_006922256.1:627746-639448 GCF_000298275.1 Orycteropus afer afer | reverse complement strand
AATCCCCTTTCTCCTGCTCTTCTGGCCTGCTGCTTTGGGCATCCCTGAGTTGTCTCTCCTCACCTGTATCCCTGGGGCTGACTGTTCTTCTGTCCGGGTTCCTGGCTTTTACTCCCCTTTCTCCTGCTCTTCTGGCCTGCTGCTCTGGTTATCCCTGAGTTGTCTCTCCTCACCTGTAACCCTGGGGCTTACTGCTCTTCTGTCTGGGTTCCTGGCTTTTACTCCCCTTTCTCCTGCTCTTCCAGCCTGCTGCTTTGGGCAGGCCTGACTTTCCTCTCCTCACTTAATCCCTTCAGCTGATTGCTCTTGTCTCTGGCGTCCTGGCTTTTACTCCCAGGAAGTTATGAGTATATTCAAATAAACTTGTTGCTGTTGTTATGTGCTGTCAAGTCAGACCTGACTCATAGTGACCCCTCCTTGGATTTCTGAGGTGGTTTCACTATGGAAGTAGATTGCCCAAACTTCCTTCTGAGGAATGGCTGGTGGGTTTGAAGCACCAGCCTTCTGGTTAGCAGTCAAGTGTCTTAGGCACTATGCTACCAGAGTTCCTAAATAAACTTGAGGTCACTGATAAAATAGAACACAGAGCAGGAGAAACCATGGAACTGTAATGCAGTGCCTAGGTATTTTTCCATGTGAAAAATGTCTTGGTTTCCTGGTGCCATTGTAACAGAAATACCTTAAGTGGGTGGCTTTAAAGAACAGAATTTTATTTTTGCACAGTTCTGGAGGTTAAAATTTCAATTCAGAGTTTTAGCCATGTCAGTTCCTTTCTGTTAGGTAATCTCAGGTGTGCTTTGATTCTTTGGCTTGCAGACAGTCCCCACATGACAACTGCATTCCTCAGTTGTGTGCCTAATCTACTCTTTTTATAACTCAGAAGTGATTAAATATAGAACCTACCTTTTTTTGGGTAAGATCTAATTAACATAACAAAGAAAACCCTAATTCCAAATATAACTATATTCATCAGTTTAAGAGTTAGGATTTCAACACTTATTTTGGAGGTATACAATTCAATACACAACATAAAGAAAAGAGTTCCAAAGAAATATATAAAATTGCTATCACCCTCATGTATCCTTCCATTTAGGAGAAGCATACATTTAACAGATCACAAGTCAAGACAGTTGAAGGGTCCATCGATTCTGAATTCCTCAAAGTCATGCAGCCTCTTTCATGTCTGGATCTTCAGTGTATAGAAGTACCCTGTGCTTGGGAGACAGTGAACAGCAGGTATTTAATAAAAACTTGTTGAGTGAATGGGAAAACAGGAAAAAGACACAGCTCAGAAAACCCAAGCATAGTTAACAAAAATGACAGAAAAAAAGTATTTCCTTTAATCTCTTCATTTCATTTACACTTCATTGAATTTCTATATTTTAAAGTTAGGCCAAATATTCAGGGGATGACTCTGTCCTATAGATTTGCTATGAGTCTGAATGGACTCCATGGCAGTGGATTTAGTTTGGTTTTGGCAGAGATATATACAAGATGAACACTACCTTCAAAACTTCACATTTGTGGTCATGATTTCTAAATAAAGTGAAAAATAATTATTTTACAAAGTAAAAGGAAATAAAGACAAAGTATGGCATTTACGACTGTCCATAGTCCTAGGATACCCGTCTAACAGCTCTTCATAAACATTCTGAGAGTAAGACAACTAACACATCTCAGGTAAGATGTAGAAAGAGTCTAACAGAATAGAAACATATTACATAGATGTTCTGTATAGAGTTGCTCATGCTAAATGTGAATACAGTGAAATGAAACAGGGGAGTGGGGGTACAATTACCCAAAAATATATACTAAAAAGTAAATATAACATAACCAGAGACTAGTGGTTTAAACCCACCAGTCACTCCTCAGAAGGAAGGTTGGGCAATCTACTTCCATAGTGATATCTCCTCGGAAACCCAAGGAGGGGTTGTTTTGGTTGGATCCGACTTGACAGCAGTAAATTTTATAAGAAATGAAGAAATGACTATGTAAATGACAAACATTTTTATCTACATAAAAATTAATATTTGCAATTTTAAGACGGCAGAATATCTGCAATTATCTCCCTCCCTTTTGAGATCCGATTTAAATAACAACAAAAGGATAATAATAAAGTTATAACCCAACAACAACAAATAGAAAAGTTGGAAGTCAGCAGTCAACAAAACATTTCAACAATGTTCTAAAAAACTGAAAGCAAACAGTGTTGGGAGGAAGCAGAGTGTGCAGTAGCAGTGGAGAACACAAGACTGCTCATCAGAAATCTCAGAAGGATCTGAATATCCACATGATTTTGAAGAGAATTACATGCTCAGAATTACTGAGCATGAGGAAATGGATTAAAGGACTCTATGTGAAAATTTTAACTCATCTTCACTTCTATCTATTGAGCACAGAATGTCCAGAAGCCAAACAATTATACTCCAGGGAAAATGGAAAGGTCTTTGCTATTAATAATATAATAATAGAATGAATTGTCTTCATAGAGCTAGGGCAGTTAATGTAAGTATTCACACTCAGTGTAAAGTCCTCTGTGTTCCAGCATTCATGCTATGGCATCGAGACAAGCTCCCAATCAATTCTTACTAGAATAAAGTCTGACAACCCACCAGTCCTGCCCTCATACCCAGAACTGTCACTCAGGCTTCCTACTAATACATTCTTTGATCTGGACAGAATTCAGTCTTATTGCTTAAGTTCCACCCATATATGGTGGAACATATGCTAGAACTCCAAAACCTATATCACAACCCAAAAATCACTGTTTTACATAATTTTGTGGACAATTGACAGTAATTCAAACTCAAAAAGCAGAGAACTCCTGATTCACCCTTCTAACCTTCTCCAAACTAGTCTACCTTAGTAAATGGCACTACCAACCACTCAGTTACCTACTGAATCCACTGCCATTGAGTCATTCCAACTCATACGGACCCTCTAAGACAGAGTAGAATTGCCCATAGATAGGGTTTCCAAGGCTGCAAATCTTTACAGAAGCAGATTGCGTCCTCTTTCTCCTTCAGAACAGCTGTCAACTTTTTTGGTTAGCAGCCCAATGCTTTAACACAGTCCCAACAGAGTCAGTTACTCAAGCCAAAATCAGTAAGCCTTTGGTGATACTCTCTTTTCCTCAGTCCATAAACAATGTCTGACAGGTTTAACTACAAAAGCTATTCCAAACCAATCTACTGGAACCACTGAAGCACAAACCAATATCAACTTTCATCTAGATTTCCACAATAATTCTTTAACTTCTTCCTGCTCCCATCTTTTATTCCATTTTCTACAATATATTCTCCACTGAAGAGTCAGACTATACTTTTAAAAATGTAAATCAAAACTTATCGTGCCCCTGCTTAAATCCATCTAATAGACAGCTTTTTCCTGCAATTAAATCCAAACCTTCACTAATGCTGGAAGACCTGAGATAATATTCTCATGTCAGTTTCCTTTATCTTACCTTATGCTTCGCTTTCTTCCTCACTCTTCTGTAAATGCAATGGTCTTGGATTTGTTACTTATTTCCTAAGATATCTCCAATCTCAGGATACTTACAGACATTTCCTTTCATGAAAAATTGTTCCACCAGATCCTTACATGTTGTTGTTATGTGCTGTCGAGTTGGACCGACTCATAATGACCCCTCCTTGGGTTTCCAATGTGATATCACTACGGAAGTAGATTGCCCAACCTTCCTTCCAAGGTCCTTACCTAGATACCCAGCATTTTTCCTTTCAGTTCTTAGCTACCTTAGAGAGGTCTTCTCTGAACATGTGCATTAAAGAAGCATGACACAGTTACTCTCTAGTCTACTGCTAAGTCCTAATGGTTACAATTTTATGATATTAGAGCTGTGTGAACTTATCATGTTTTTTGGATTATGCATATATTATAATTCTCCCCATTTGAGAATGAATGTTCATGGGGCATATTTGTTTTGTTTACTACTCTAACTTTAGTGCCCAGGACACAATAAGTGCTCAAAAAGCCTTTGGTGAGTAAGTGTTCAAAAAATCTCTCAAAATAAAAGAAAAAGTTCAATATAACCCAAAATAAAACTGACTTCAGAAATAAAAGGAAAATAATCTCTTTTAAAATATAATTACTAATCTCAGAGTAAATTGAAAATAGAACAATCAGAAAACAAGAGTTCATGGAAATTAGAAATGTGATTACTAAAACATGAACTTCATGGAAGAATTTGAAGATAAATTTAAGAAGTGTCCCAAATGTCTTACTGAAAAAAAAAAAAAATGATAGATTATAAGAAAGAAAAGATAAGAGCACAGATTACTCTAGGAGTTCCAGAAAGAGAAGCAGAAAAAAATATGAAGGAGGAAAAGACATTGCTTTTAATGAATGCAAGAAAGTTTGCAAATGTTTATAGGAGACGTAAGTCTTAAAATGTAAAGAATTTGATAAATGCCAGGAAGATTTTTTCTTCTTTTTTCAGATTTTACACTATATAGTATAATTTTAGAACAACGATCAAACCAGTGTGCACTAATCTCCCACAAGGGTTTGGGTTGGGAGAAAAACAGGTCTGCAAAGAAGCAAAACTCATACAAGCATTAAATTTTAATCAGTATAACTGGCTGTTATAAGGCAATGGAGGAAAAACCATGAGGAAAAAATATTTTAAACCTACCATTCTATAGTGAGATAAAAATCATCATTTCAACTTTACCCTGATACAAATTAGAAAGGAAAATGTAAAAACTACACATGAAGCTGTCAGCACTGGTAACTTCAGAGAATTTGAAGGAAAATTAAAATATTCTCCTTTATATATTTCCACAGTATTTCCTAATTTTAAGAAGTACATAATTCTTTTGTATTTTTAAATCTTAATAAAGAAAATAAGGAAAAGATGAGTGAAATTGAAAAAGAAAAAGAGACAAGAAAGAGAAAGGAAGAATTGGTTATAGACTCAAAGACAAAGGAACAGAAACAAATTTTTAAAAATCTGTACAGTGACTCCTTTTTGCTTCAGAAGAATCCATAGACAATATGAAATCAACTCTACAGAATGTCTAAAATGGAAGAATAAGACAACAGAATAGAGTGAAAACATGATTGCAAAGTTAAAGAGACAAACTGAGGATGAAAACAACACTATTACAGAAATTACAAATAAATCTGAAACAGCACAGAGCAGAATATATGTGGCCAGACATTGAATTAGAGACCAAATAAATGCAGGGATAAAAACAAAGAAGTTGTTAATATATATACATTATATGTATAGAATGATGACCCAGTAAAAGAAAAGTAATTGTTCTTCATTCCAGGGAAATTTCTTTTACTGTATTCTATAAATGGTGAAGGGAAAACCAGTTTATTTACATATTACAAGAAAATTTCCTTGAGACACAAGAAATAAAGTGATTCTGCCAATTAAATGGGTCTATATTTAGAAAAAAAAGACCTCGGGTGGAGTAGTGGATAACACATTTGGCTGCTAACCAGAAGGTCAGTAGTTCAAACCTACAGTTACTCCATGGAAGGAAGATGGGGTGATCTACTTCTGAAAAGATTTACAGCCTCAGAAAACAAATGGGGGTCACTATCAGTTAAAATCAACTCAATGGCTGTGAGTTTGGTTTTGAGTTCATATTTAGAAAAATAAAGATAAAAATAATCATTAAACAGAATCATAAAAACTGGAATGCATACTGGTAAATGTGGGGAACTTCAAAAATAAAGAAAAATTTTATCAAGACTCTAGAAGGAAAGGCAACAGGAAGAAAGAAAGGAGGGAGATATGGAAGAAGGTAAGAAGGAAGACAAGAGAGAGAGAAAAATGGAGAAAGAGAGAAAGAACACAGGGAAGGGAGGAGAAAGGAAGAAAATCAGGCTTGAAGTTGAGGAGACTTTGCTTGTGAGAAAGAGGGTGAGTAGTTCTAACTACTCATCCTAGCCCCTAGCTTTACTTCAAAACCTGACCTGAAGGCAGTGAGTTGCAAAGCTCATTTAACTTGCTGAAATAATTATAGCCAAATGAAGTTTAGGAATTTGTATATTAACTGCAGGGAAAAAAAATTAAATCACTGAAGAAGAAAGTTAATGAGAACATATCAGACTACACAACTCTTCTTTCAGTTTGTCGCACTATGGTGCTTGGGTGTTGCTGTGAGGCTAGAGGCTATGCCACTAGAATTTCAAATACCAGAAGGGACAGTCATGGTGGACAGGTTTCAGTGGAGCTTTCAGACTAAGACAGACTCAGAAGAAGGAAAGGCCATCTACTTCTCAAAGTATTGGCCAATGAAAGCCATATAAATAGCAATGAAACACTGTCCGATATATTATTGGAAAACTTGATGAATAGTCCTGAAATATTATCTGATATAGTGCTGGACGTTGAGCCCCTCAGGTTAGAAGCCACTGAAAATACAACTGTAGAAGAGCTTCCTACTCAAAGTAGAGTCATCCTTAACAACACAGATGGAGAAAGCTTTTGGGACCTCCATATGCCGATGTGGCACAACTCAAAATGGAAAGAAATAGCTACTAACACCCATTAATTAATCAGAAGGTGGAAAGTATGAAATATGAATCTAGGAGAATTGGAAGTTGTCAAAAATGAAATGCAATGCATAAAGATCAATATCCTATGCATTAATGAGATGAAATGGACTGGTTTTGGCCATTTTGAATCAGACATTCATACAATCTAGGAATAACAAATGGAAGAAGAATGGTGTGGCATTCCTCATCACAAAAAAATATTTCAAGGTCTATTCTAAAGAACAATACTATCACTGATAGGATAATATCCAGATGCTTACAAGGAAGACCAGGTAATTCTATTATTCAAATTTACATAACTACCAAAGCCGAAGATGAGGAAATTGAAGATTTTTACCAACTTCTGCAATCTGAAATTGATGAGGCATGCAATTGAGGTGTATTTATTATTACTGAGGATTGTAATGTGAAAATTGGAAACAAAAAAAGCATCACCAGCACTTGGAAAATGTGGCCTTTGTGACAGAAATGACTCTGGAGATCACATGATAGAATTTTACAAGATGAAGGATTTATTCATTGCAAATACCTTTTTCAACAGAATAAATGGTGGTTACACAGAAGGACCTCACAAAATGAAATACACAGGATCATCTACATCTGTGGCAAGAAGTGATGGAGAAGATCAGTATCTTCAATCAAAACAAGGTCAGGAACTGACTGTGGAATAGACCATCAATTGCTCATATGCAAGCTCAAGTTAAAGCTGAATAAAATTAAAACAAGGCCACGAGAGCCAAAATATGACTTTTAGTTGCAATATTGAAAGATTCTATGGGCAAAATATTGTATGATGCAGGGAATACCAAGAGAAGATGGAAGGAACACAGAGAGTCATTGTACCAAAAAGAATTAGTCAATGTTCATCTATTTCAGGAGGTCGCATATGATGAAGAACCAATGGTATTGAAGGAAGAAGTTTAATCTGCACCAAAGGAACTGGTGAAAAGCAAGGCTCCAGGAACTGATGGAATATCCATTGAGATGTTTCAACAAACAGATGTCACACTGGAGGCACTTACTCATCCATGCCAAGAAAGTTAGAAGAAAGTTACCAGGCCAACTGACAGGAAGAGATGCATATTTGTACTCATTCCAAAGAAAGGGGATCCCACAGAATGTGGAAATTATAGAATAATATCATTAATATCACCATAAAACAAACCAAACTCTCCGCTGTTGAGTTGGATCTGACTCATAGCTACCCCTCCTTGAGTTTCTGAGGCAGTATCACTACAGAAATAGATAGCCCAACCTTCCTTCTGAGGAGTGGCTGGTGGGTTTGAACTGCCAGCCTTCTGGTTAGCAGTCAAATGCCTTAGACACTACATCACCAGAACTCCTATTAATATCACATGCAAGTAAAATTTTGCTGAAGATAATTCTAAAACTGTTGCAGCACTATATCGACAGGGAACATCCAGAAATGCAAGGTAGATTCAGAAAAGGTGTGGAATGAGGGATATTATTACTGATGTCAGATGGATCTTGGATCAAAGCAAAGAATACCAGAAAAATGTTTACTTGTTTTGACTATGCAAAAGCATTCGATTGTGTTGATCATAATAAATTATGGAAAGCATTGAGAAGAATGGGAATTCCAGAGCACTAAACTGTGTTCATGAGGAACCTGTACATAGGCCAGGAGGCTATTGATAAAACAGATAAAGGGGATACTGCATGGTTCAAAATCAGGATGGGAGGGTGTCAGGGTTATATTGTTTAACTATATTTGTTCAATCAGTATGCTGAGCAAATAATCCAAGAAGCTGGACTTCTGAAGAAGAACGTGGCATCAAGACTGGAGGACTCTTTAACAACCTGTGATATGCAGACAACATAAACTTGCTTGCTGAAAGTGAAGATGAGTTGAAGCACTTACTGATGACTATTAAAGACTACACTCTTCAGTATGGATTACACCTTAGCATGAAGAAAACAAAAATTCTTAAAACCAGACCAATAAGCAGCATCACAATAAATGGAGAGAAGATTGAACTTGTCAAAGATTTCATATTACTTGGTTCCACAATCAACACCCATGGACGCAGCAGTCAAGAGATAAGACAATGTATTACCTTGGGCAAATCTCTTGCGAAAGATTTCTTTAAAGTGTTAAAGAGTAAAGATGTCTCCCTGAAGACTAAGGTGAGCCTAACCTGACCCATGGTGTTTTCAATAGCCTCATATGCACATGAAAGCTGGACAATGAATAAGGAAAACCAAAGAAAAGTTAATGCTTTTGAGCTGTGTTGTTGGCCAAGAGTACTGAAAGTACCATGGACTGCCAGAAGAACTTGTCCTGTAGGAAGTGCAGTGGGAGTGCTCCTTGGAAGCATGAATGGCCAGATTTTATCTCACCTAATTTGGCTATGTTGTCACAAGGGACCATTCCCTGGAAAAGGATATCATGCTTGGTAAAGAGGAGGGTCAGAGAAAAAGGGGAAGGCCCTCAACGACATGGATTGACACAGTGGCTGCAACAGTGGGTCAGATATGGCAAAGATTGTGAGACTGGCACAGAACCAGGCAGAGTTTTGTTCTGTTGTCCATAGTTGGAGCTGACTCAGCACCTAACAACCACAACAGCATCAGGCTACAAGGAGTTACTGGAGAAAGTCTTTTAGAGTTGTGAGAAGTCTGTAATCATACCATGTACCTACCTACCTATTCACTGCCGTGGAGTGGATTCAACTCATAGTGACCCATCCTTGTGTTTCTGAAGCAGTGTCTCTACAGAAGTAGATTGCCCCATCTTCCTTCTGAGGAGTGGCTGGTGGGTTTGAATCGCCAGCCTTCTGGTTAGCAGTCAAGTGTCTTAGCCACTATGCCACCAGAGCTCCTAGCCTTCTGGTTAGCAGTCAAATATTTTAGGCACTATGCCACTAGAGCTCCCAATCATACCATGTTTATAGCTAATATTAATCCTTCTCAAAAGAAAAAATACATTCACATTTTCCTTTAAAGTATTCTGTCCTTTCTTACCCATCTGCTTTTTGAGACCAGAATCAGAAGTCTGGTCAAAAAGTTGCAACTGTGATCAAGGAAGAGAATTCAAAGTTTCCAAGTACAAAGGAAGACATTCTACCCTCTAACCCTCAGGATTTTTAAAAGACTCTGAAAATTAAATATCCTCTCAAAACAATTAAAACCAAGGAAACATCTTCACCAGATCCAAACTTGCTATTAAGTACCTGCATCACTTGACCTACCTGGATTTCTCATTCCAGTATTTATTTACATTCAGTTTCAAAGTTAAAACCATGGAGCCAGAACGTGTCCAAAAGCCTTATGAAGCACAGAATTATATTTGGAAGTACAATTAAGTAGTGCAGATAGTTGTCTAAACCTAGTGGGAAACGATGGAAAGGAATTTTCCATAACAAGTACAGACTTACATATGCTATCTTAATTGTCTTTAGTTATATACATGATAGATAGATGATTAATAGATAGATAGGCAGACAGGTAGATAGATGACAGATAGACAGACAGTCATCAGCAAACTGTTGGGGTGTCAAAACTGAATTCAAATTTTAATTTAGTCATGGTTCTCTAGTCTTAAAAATATGATTACAACAGTACTACAAACAGTTTGGTAAAATCAAAGGATTACTGAAGTAACATTAAATGTCTAGAGCACACATTAAAAATTAACAACTTATTAACATATTAACTTGAATGAAGAAGGCGGCAATATGCAATAAGGGAAAGGGGGATCAGCACAAAATGAGCAAAGGAAGACAATGGGAAGAGCACACACACAAAAATAACTCAACATCTTTCTAAGAAATGAAATGTATTTAAAGCTAAGTATAAACCAATAATATCAAGCAAGAAATAATGAAACCCATTGTTGTGAACCAAGTATGATTTTCTAGATCAGAGTGCAACTGCTTAAGTGCACTGAAAATAATTCCAGGTCATATCTTGATCCTATAAAAGTTTGTCATCTGTGATATTGGATTTTGCATTTGACTCTGAAAGGTTAGACGAATAGCAGGAAAGTTGCCATTCCAGTTTATCCGTAAATCATTTTGTATTCATGGAGGTACTGCTTCATTGCTAGAACTGCCTAGAAACCAGATTGAAAATGTCTAAGAATTGAATAGGTTCCGGGTGGGCAATGATTTGCACAGTGACCAAACATTTCAGAACATTGAAAATATATATATATAAAAGTTAGTTGAGATTAAGATACTTTTCAAAGTCATGGATCACTTTTTTGTTGAGTTAAATTCTTAGAAAATCATTGGTAGTCATAAGAACCATGTGTTTTAATAGAGACAGGAAAAAAATCATGTACTATTTTTCTTGACACTTTACCTTCTAGAAATTCTATATAGTTCAAATATTCCCTAATATGGTGATAAAGCACCATTATTTTCTCTACAGAGTATATTAAAACACACACATCATAAATTTTTCAAACAATTACATGGCCATATGTAGATTTTGCCACTAGCAATAATAGCAATTCTTTCATACACTCAGTTGCGAGATTTCCATGCTTTGGCCTTTCTATTCACTTTCTCCAGTACCCTGATTCAAGCAATCCTTAAATTTCACCGGACCCTCCAATCCATTATCATTACTACATTTTATTTTGAACACCCCAACAACCTTACCCTCATTAACCATTTGAAACTCCACAATCAATTATTATGATCACACTCATGTATACCAAACTGAACAAAACCAAACCAAATTGACTGCCACAGAGTCAATTCTGACTCATAGCAACCCCCATTGTGTCTCCAAGACTATAGATCTTGAAGCCAGCAAGATGGTGGACTAGGCAGAAGGACTGCACAGACCCTCTTCAACAAAGAAAAGGGAAACCAATTGACACAAACACAGAAGATAATCTTGGACCCCTGAGCCTTGAAGGGAAGGATACAGAAGTAGACTAAACTCCAACTAGCAGAAGAATTTGCATGAAAATATCAAAACAGAAGACAGATGGAGCTGCGGTCTGGCAGTCATCCTGAGCAATCTTGACAGCACAGACTGCTTGGAGATTCCCGAGTGGTGGTACGACCTAAGAATTAACCTAAAAATGACCCTGCTAGCCAGGGACAACAAGGAGGACTGTGCATGGTGTCTGGGGAACAAACGGAGAAGATGAAGAGAAAGGTGGGTTGAGCTATGGACTTTTGCCGATCCGG
>NW_006922256.1:612130-616296 GCF_000298275.1 Orycteropus afer afer | reverse complement strand
CGAGGAGTGGCTGGTGCATTTGAACCACCAGCCTCTTAGTTAGCAGTCAAATGCCTTAGGCACTACACCACCAGAGCTCCCAAGCCACTGTATTTTCATTTGGCTCATATGCATATGAAAGCTGGACAATGAATAAGGAAGACCAAAGAGGAGTTGATGTCTTTGAATTGTGGTGTTAGCAAAGAATACTGAAAATACCATGGACTGTCAGAAGAACAAACAAATCTGTCCTGGAAGTGCAGTTGGAATGCTCCTTGGAAGTGAAAATGGCCTACTTTGTCTTACCTACTTTGGTCATGCTGTCAGAAGGGACCATTCCCTGGAGAAGGATATCATGCTTGGCAAAGTAGAGGGTCGGAAAGGAAGGGGAAGACTGTGTTAGGGGAAAAGAGACCCCGGATTCAAACAAATTTAATAGAGATCCTTCTATTAAGAATTGGACGAGACGAAGACAAAATGAAGACAATCATCCTGGATGAGGGAAACCATCAGCATGAGAAAGCTGAACAGAGTGGCCTTGTGGCTAATTATATATGATTTTTAAAAAGGGAGATGGGTTGGGAAATCATCACAAAATCATGATTGGTGCCAGATAGGTTCATCACTGTTGCAGGTGAGACTACAGAAGCAAGGAAAAGACCATGATTGGGATACGGACATAGTTGAGATAAGAAAGGATGATAGGATTGGTTCTGGGCCTTGATTACCTGGCTAGGTGGTGATCTGGACAGGCTGTGACTCATGACCATACAGCCAGAATCTTAGCCACAAGGTGGCTACCAAATAATAGCAAGACCCCAATCTTCATTTAAATTAGTAAAGGACATTCTCAGGCAAATTCCTTAGTTCTCTGTGAGAGTATAATCTACTTTCCACCATACTCTGAAGGCAAACTGCCCCTCTCTGGGTTTGTCCTAGAACATGTCTATGCATAGCCATAATGCTCATTTATGGTCAGAAAAGTGCCCAAATGGCATCTGAAACTTATGCCAAGCCTCAAGATGGAGTTAGGGCTCCCATTGTAGACCACAGCCTTCTACATCCCCAAGTGTTTTAGGATTTAAGCTCTAATATAAGACCCTCTGTGAAATGGATTGACACAGTGGCTGCAATAATGGGCTCAAGCATAGCAAGGATTGTGGGGATGGTGCAGGACCAGGCAGTGTTTCATGCTATGAGTTGGAGCCTAATCGACATCACCTCACAACAACAGTAACCTATTCTATTTCTCTTGGTATCTAAGGAGCTCTGGTAGCATAGTGCCTAAGGCACTTGACTGCTAGTCAGAGAGCTAGCAGTTCAAACCCACCAACCACTCCTCAGAAGGAAGGTTGGGCAATCTATTTCCGTAGTGATACTGCCTCGGCAGGGAGCTCTGGTAGCATAGTGGCTAAGACACTTGCCTGCTAACCAGATGGCTGGCGGTTCAAACCCCCCAGCCACTCCTCGGAAGGAAGGTTGGGCAATCCTACTTCCGTAGTGATACTGCCTCGGAAACCCAAGGAGGGGTCGCTATGAGTCGGGTTTGACTCGACGGCACATAACAACAACAACAACAACTGCCTCGGCAACTCAAGGGGGGGTCACTATGAGTTGGGTCTGACTCCATGGTATATAACAACAAGAAACTTGGTATCTAATTTTAAAATTTCTCAAATGCACAGTTTAGACCGTCATTTTCTGATTTGATATATTAATCATCGTAATACTTTTAAAATATAAAAAAGAATGAGAAAACATTCACAGACTATATTATAGACTAAGTTAATGTATTAAATGTATAATTATCAAACCAATAAACAAAAGACAAATATTACAATAGAAAATGTGCAAAATATAGAAATAGACAATGAATGAAAGAATTACACTTACCTTATAAAAATATAAATAAAGTAACTAATAAAGAACTTAAAAGAAAAGACAATTTATATGAAACTGGGAATGAAAAAGTTAATAGCCTAATAGACAGTAAGTCTCTCTCTTTTGGAGTCTCCCATGAGAGAAAATGTTAATATTGACCAGATCTCCTTCTATACATGCTAATGAAATTTTACTAACATGAAGAAAAAGTTATTAATAAAAAATATCTTTTAGTCAGTAGATAAGTATTAGTTCTCAATCAAACATGATTTGTTTGGAAAGTTTGAAATACTAGAAAATGTCTGGAGACAGTTTTACTGTTCCAGCTTGTAGTGGTGCTACTGACATCTAATGAGTAGAGTCAGAGATATTGCTCAACATCCTCCAATGCACAGGGCAACCCTACACAATAAAGAATTTTTCAAATGTCAATAATACTGGGATTTAAAAACGCTGACCTAGGTTGATTATAATAAATAAAGCTGAAATTTAAGAATTTATGTATTGTAGCTGCCTGAAGAATGGAAGCTAAATGCATAATCTCTTCATCCTCATGTGACTAAACAAGTATAAAAATTAAAAAGCTCTGTGGTTAGCAGAATAATGGTTCCCCAAAGTTGTCTGTGCCACAGTCACCAGAACCTGTGAATACATTATCTCACATGGCAAAAGGGATTTTGCAGATGTGATTAAGATGAGATGAGATGATTATCTTGCATTATAGAGTAGGAACACTCTAATCACATGACTTCTTAAAAGTGGGGAACATTCTGCAGAGAAAGAGATGCAATACAAGATGCATCAAGAAAGGCAAGGCATGAGGACTCTGTCCACTGTTGCTGTCTTTGAAGACACGGGGCACCAAAGCAAGGAATTTGGGTGGTCTCTGGAAGTTGAGAACCACTGAGAGTTGACAGTCAGCTAGGAAACAGAAACCTTAGTCCCACAAAAACATGGAATTGATTTCTACAAACAACTTGAATGTGTCTGAAATCTGATTCTCTCCCAGAGCATGCAGATGAGAGTCCAGTCAGCAGGTATCTTGATTTCAGCCTTGTGTCACTGAGAACAAAGAAACCAAAGAGCCTACTGGACATGACAGCTACAAAACTATGAGATGATAAACTTGTATTATTTAAGTTTGCTGAATTAGAAGTAATTTCTACAGAAAAAAATAGAAAAAGCCCCAAACAAAAATGACTTCCTGTGAACTATTATGTTCTGTTCACATTGTTAGTGTTCTCAAAACAATCCACATGGCAGCATAGGAAGATGGAAGGAGCAGCCTCTGATGGATCTTGCCCTTCAAAAAGGAATCCCAAGTCTTACCTGCTCTGGGTTTGTCCTTTGAGTCATTATTAAGTATAGGTAGGTTAAGGTCTATTATTAGCAAATCAACCATAGATGAAAATGCACAGCTGACAGATATCTGTTTGTTTGTTTAATGGCAATAATTATTAATCATGAGCAGTGCATGTTCATTCTCAAACACTGAAGGTGGGAGTGTAAATCATTACAATGTTTTTGGGAAACATTTGTTAATATGCATTAAACACTACCAAAGTTTACACTATTTCATTCAGTGAAATTTTTCCATGGGAAAGATTTGTGAAAAATAGTATGTGAGATATTCTTCAAAGTATTGGTTATATTGTCAAACATTTTGAAAATAGCATCATATCAAACAGGAATAAGTTACTAAATATTTTTTTACATTTATATGACTATTCTAATCAAAAAAAAAAAAAAAACTCACTGCCATCGAGTTGATTCCAACTCATAGTGGACACCAACTGGGTTTCCAAGACAGTAAATCTTTATGGACTATTTTATAACCATTAAAAATATGTGTTCAGAGAGTAGTTTAAAATAGACCAATACTGATAATATAATATTAAGTCATAATAAATGATTTACAATAATATATATATTGTTGGATTGTTATGGTCAGTACCTTCATTTCAGTTCTCAATCATAGTGATCCTATGTATAACAGAAGAAAATGTTGCCTAGTCCAGATCTATCATCACCATAGTAGATATGTTTGAGCCCATAGTTTCAGCCATTGTGTCCATCTATCTCCTTGAGGGTCTTCATCCTTTTCATTGACCTTCTCTCTTACCAAGCATGAAGAACTTCTGCAGGGATTGGTACCTCCTGAAAACATGTCTAAAGTAAAAAAGACAAAAAGGCATGACCCTTGCTTCTGTGGTGCATTCTGGCTGTACTTCTTCCAAGATACATGGTTCATTCTTCTGTGAGACCATAGCTAACATCCACATGCCTACAAGAAAGATCTTTTAATA
>NW_006922256.1:609549-611880 GCF_000298275.1 Orycteropus afer afer | reverse complement strand
TATTAGGAGGAGTCAGCCACAGAGATCCAGGTGAGGGGAGAGAACCCAGGTCATGACCCAAAGTGGCAAGGTGGGAAAGCAGGGGAAAGGACAGAAAAAGGCCAAGGGGACCAGGAAAGACTGAGGAGGCAACAATAGGGATTCAGGTAAAGGGACGTTGGAGAGGTTTCCAATAGCTAAGGGAGACAAACTTCTCTGTTGGTTTGTCCTACTATGGTGACATGTTGCTGTGACTCTTGAAGCTGTGCCACTGGTGTTTCAAACACAGTGGGGTGTACATGGTGCACAGGTATCAGCACACCTTGCAGACTGAGACAGACTAGGAAGAAAGAAGAGGCCATCTACTTCTCAAAGAATTGTTCAGGGAAAAGCTTATGGATAGCAGAGAAACACTGTCTGATACATTACTGCACAACTTTATGAATAGTCCAGAAACATTGTCCAATACAGAGGAGGAGGTTGAGTCACTAAGGTTAGAAGGCTTTCAAAATAGGACTGGGAATTAGCTGCATTATCAGAGTAAAACCAGCCTTACTCATATGGATAAGGTAAAGCTTTCGAGACCTTCCTTTGCTGATATGGCACCACTCAGATTGAGGAGAAACAGCTTCAAACATCCATTAATAATCAGAACATAAAATGTACAAAGTATGAATCTAGGAAAATTGGAAGTTGTCAAAAAAGAAATGGAATGCGTAAAGATTGATATCCTAGGCATTAGTGAGCTGAAGTGGACTGGTTTTGGTCATTTTGAATCAGACAACCATAAGATCTACTATGCCAGGAATGACAAATTGAAGAGGAATGGTGTGGCATTCATCATCACAAAGGATGTTTCAAGGTCTGTTCCAAAGTATAATGCTGTCAGTGATAGGATAATATCCATACACCTACAAGGAAGACCCATTAATACGACTATTATTCAAATTTATGCACCAACCACAAAGCCAAAGGTGAGGAAATTGAAGACTTTTATCAACTTCTGCAGTCTGAAATTGACCAAACATGCAATCTGGATGTGTTACTTATTACTGGTCACTGGAATCCAAAAGTTGGAAACAAAGAAGAATCATCAGCAGTTGGAAAATTTGGCCTTGGTGAAAGAAATAATGCTGGAACTCGCATGCTAGAATTTTGCAAGACCAAAGACTTAGTCATTGCAAACTCTTTTTTTCAACAACACAAACAGCAGCTGTGCACATGGACCTCACCAGATGGAACACACAGGAATCAGATTGACTATATCCGTGGCAAGAGGCGGTGGAAAAGCTCAATATCTTCAGCCAAAACCAGGCCAGGAGCTGATTGTGGAGCAAACCATCAACTGCTCATACGCAAGTTCAACTTGAAGTTAAAGACAATTAAAACTAAGTCCTGAGAGCCAAAATATGATCTTGAATATATCCCTTCTGAATTTAGAGACCACCTAAAGAACAGAATTGATGCATTGAACACCAATTACCAAAAACCAGAAGAATTGTGGGATGACATCAAGAGCACCATCCATGAAGAAAGTAAAAGATCACTAAAAAGTTGAGAAAAGGAGAGATGACCAAAATGGATAACAGAAGAGACTCTGAAACTTGCTCTTGAGCAGAGAGTAGCTGACACAAATGGAAGAAATGACAAGATGAAAGAGCTGAACCGAACATTTCAAAGAGCCCTCGAGAACACAAAACCAATTACTATAATGAAATGTGCAAAGACTTGGAGTTAGAAGACCAAAAGGGAAGAACATGCTCAGCATTTCTCAAGATGAAAGAACCAAGGAAAAAAGTTAAGCATCGAGTTGCAATATTGAAAGATTCTATGGGCAAAATATTTAACGGTGCAAGAAACATCAAAAGAAGATGGAAAATATACACAGAGCACTGTATCAAAAAGAACGTGTCAATCTTCAATCATTTCAGGAGGTGGCATATGATCTAGAACCAATGGTATTGAAGGAGGAAGTCAAAGCTACAATGAAGGAATTGGTGAAGAACAAGGCTCCAGGAATTGATGAAATACCCATTGAGATATTTCAACAAACGGATGCCCCACTGCAGTCACTCACTTGGTTATGCCAAGAGATTTGGAAGACAGCTACCTGGACAACTGACTAGAAGAGATCCATATTTTTACCCATTCCAAAGAAAAGTGATCCCACACAATGTGGAAATTATCAAACAATACCACTGATATCACACACAAGTAAAATCTTACTGAAGATAATTCAAAAACAGTTGCAGCAATATATTGACAGAGAACTTCCAGAGGTGCAAGCTGGATTCAGAAGAGGACATGGAACAAGGGATATCATTGCTGATTTCAGATGGATCTTGGTTCAAG
>NW_006922256.1:607699-609239 GCF_000298275.1 Orycteropus afer afer | reverse complement strand
TTGCTGAAAGTGAGGATGACTTGAAGCACTTACTGATGAAGGTTGAAGAATACAGTCTGCAGTATGGATTATGTCTCAATATAAAGAGAACAAAAATCCTCACAACTGGACCTATAAGCCACATCATGATAAATTGAGGAAAGATTATAGTTGTCAAAGACTTCACATTGCTTAGTTCTACAGTCACCAATAAAAGCAGCAGCAAGGACATCAGAGGATGTACAGCACTGGGCAAATTGGCTGCAAAGGACCTCTTTCAAGTGCTGAGGAACAAAGACATCTCCTTAAGGACTAAGGTGCTCCTGACACAAGCCATGATATTTTCAATTGCCTCATATGCATATGACAGCTGGAAAATGAATAAGGAAGACCTAAGAAGAATTGACACTTTTGCATTGTGGTGCTGGTGAAGAATGCTGAAAGTACCTTGGACTGCTGAAAGAACTAACAAATCTGTCCGGGAGGAAGTGTAGCTGGAATGCTCCTTAGAAGCGAGAATGACCAGACTTTGTCTCACTTACTTTGGTCATGTTATCAGAAGGGACAATTCCCTGGAGAAGGATGTCATGCTTGGCAAGATGGAGGGTTGATTAAGGAGAAGGCCCTCAGTGAGATTGATTGACACAGTGGCTGCAGCCATGGGCTGAAGTATATCAGGGATCTTGGAGCTGGCACGGGACCTGAAGGTTTTTCGTTCTGCTCTGTATAGGGTCACTATGAGTCGAAGATGACTCAACAGCACCTAACAACAAGGTCAACTCTACTCTGAGGAGGCAGCTCCTCTCCAGTCGTATTTTGAGTGCCTTCCAACCTGATGGACTTATTTTCTGGCACTATATCACACAATGTTTCAGGGCTATTCATAAAGTTTTCCAGTACTATATCAGACAGTATTTCACTGCCATTCATAAGGTTTTCAGTGGCTAATTCTTTGAGAAGTGGGTTACCTCTTCCTTCTTCTGAGTCTGTCAAAGTCTGGAAGCTCCACTGAAACCTGTCCACCATGGGTAACCCTGCTGGCATTTGAAACACCAATAGCATATCCTCCAGCCTCACAGCAACTCCCAAGCCCCTACAGTATGAGAAATTGACAGACGAGCTTGTCTCCTTTAGTTGTTCAAACTGCTCTGCTCGTTTTCTGGTCTCCTCAACACTGCTCACTTACTTGACCTGCCCCTGGCACTCAAACACCCACCTTCCACTGCTCCCAGGTTGCCTTACCATGGCCTGCCCCCAGGGCACTCCACACCCACAAACACCTGCCTTCCGCTTGTCCCAGGGCTGGCTTACCGCAGCCTTCCTCCATGCACACAAACACCTGCCTTTCAGTAGTCTTGGGGATGGCTTGCTGTGGCCTGCGTCCACGCACACAAACTCCCTACTTCCACTGGACCTAGGGCTGACCAAAATGCTTTCTGGGATTGTATTTCTTTCTGGACACAGTCTCTGCCCCTGGGATACTGAGAAAGAATCTCAACTTGTCTTTATGCTTCTACTCCCTTCAATCATATATATATATATGTGATTATATATATATATA
>NW_006922256.1:594143-600757 GCF_000298275.1 Orycteropus afer afer | reverse complement strand
AAGGGACCATTCCCTGGAGAAGGATGTCATGCTTGGTAGGGTGGAGGGTCAACGAAAGAGGGGGAGGCCTTCAATGAGATGGATTGACACAGTGGCTGCGATGATGGGCTCAAGTGTAGCAGGGATTGTGGGGCTGGCGTGGAATCGGACAGTGTTTCGTTCTGCTGTGCATGGGGTCACTATGAGTCGGAAACGACTCGACAGCACTTAACAACAACATTAAATTTCTCTGTATTGTTTAAAATTTTCATGTGAATGTAGGACATTTATGACTAAAATAAAAACTTTTTAAACAAAATAATAAATTATATTTCAAATATAAAAAACATGCTTATTAGAGATACAGCCAGTAACTACAAGAAGATTGTGTAAATGGTCTTAGTGCAACTAAAGACTTGAAGTTTAATTTTATTTGATTCTAATTCATTTTAATCCAAATCATTTCCTGTGGCTACTGGCCATGGATAAACATTGCAGGTCTAGACAATCACATCATGAATCTGAAAAATTGGGTATGTGTATTAGTTTCCTGTGACTGCTGTAACAAACTACCACCATTCTGATGGCAAAACAACAGCAATTTATTTCCTCACAGTTCTGGAAGCCAGAAGTTTGAAATCAAAACCACTGGCCAAAATCAGTGTATTGGTAGGGCTGTACTCCCTCCAGAGGCAGTAAGGGAGAATTCATTCCTTATCTCTTCCACCTTTTGGTGGTTGTCATCATTCCCTGACTAGTGGCCACATCACTCCAATCTCTATCTATGTCTTTACATCACCTTCTCCTCTTGTGTCTGTATCCTCTGCTTCTCTCTTATAAGAACACATGTGGCTGCATTTAGTGCCCACCCAGATAATCCTGGACAATCTCCTCATTTCAAAATCCTTAATTTAGTCATATCTGCAAAGATAGTTTTTCCAATCAAGGTAACATTCACAAGTCCCAGGTATTAGGACAGGATATCTTTGAGTTGGCATTGCTCAGCCAATGAGAGGAGCTCTGGTGGTGTAGTGCCTAAGGCATTTGACTGCTAAACAGAAGGCTGGTGGTTCAAGCCCACCAGCCACTCCTCAGAAGGAAGGTTGGGCAATCTACTTCCATAGTTTCCACCTCAGAAACCCAAGGAGAGGTCGCTATGAGTTGGATCTAACTCTGCGGCAGTGAGTTTGGTTTTTTTGCTTTTGCATGAGAAAGGAGTTCTGGTGATGTAGTCATTAAGGCATTTGGCTGCTAACCAAATGATCCATGGTTCAAACCCACCATCCACTCCACAGAAAGAAAGTGAGGTGATCTGCTTCTGTAAAGATTTACAGCCTTGGAAAACCAATGGGGGTCACAATGAGTTGGAATCAACTTGATGGCAATGAATTTGGTTTGGGGCTTTTATTGCATGAGAAACGTATATTTAGACCATAAGGTTTTGCTACTGCCAGTTGCTTTTAATAGAACTCAGACCCGCTTCTTACCACAACTTCCAATTCTGCCCCATGTTCTCTCACTATTCATGAAGTGTGTCAGACTAAGCTTTCCTTATGATGTGTTGTTTGCCTTGTCATATTGATACCTTTCTTCAGTACATCAATAGTTGCTCTTTTTTGGAAGTCTAGGTTTTCTACTTGGCACATGGCTAAGAAAGTGAGTAGCATCCTCCTTCTCCCTAAAGGCCCCCAAACTTGTTTTCTTTTCTTTTCCCTTCTCCACCTTAAAATCCAAGGGAATATATATATAATATCCTGGATATCCCTCCAGGAAGCTCCAGTGGTGTAGTACCTAAGACGTGTAACTGCTAACTAGAAGGCTGGTGGTTCAAACCCACCAGCCACTCCTGGGAAGGAAGGTTGTGCAATCTCCTTCTGTAGTGATACCGCCTTGGAAACCCAAGGAGAGGTCACTATGAGTCACATCTGACTCGACAGCAGTGAGTTTGGTTTTTGGTTTGGTGGATATCCCTCCCTCTCCTGATTATTTTCCCACACAGGACTCCCTTACACCTGATGCTTTTCTCAGAGAGGAAAATATCTCACTAGAGGTATTTTCTCATTAGATATTTCCTTCAGATACACGAGTATAAATCCTTAATGAATTTAGCTTTTGGGGACTAAATCCAGAAAGACCCCTTTTCATGGTTTTCCTCACTGCTCCATTCCTAATATGAGTCATTGAATAGTAAATGGACTAACTACTTAAATGGGGGAAAAGAAGAGATATTGGAGAAAGAGAAATTTTGGAAATATTTCCCCACTTCTCATTACTTCCAGAACTTCTCATTATTTATTACTAATACCAGTATGATATTTAATAGTCTTCAAAAAGAACTGCTATGCTCTGGTGGCATAGTGCCTAAGGCACTTGACAGCTAACCAGAATGCTGGCAGTTCAAACTCACCAGCTACTCCCTTGGGCAATTTACTTCCATAGTGATACTGCCTCGGAAACCCAAGGAGGAGTTGCTATGAGTCAGGTCTGATTCGACACATAGCACGTAGCAACAACAACATGCTACTAAAAAAAGAGATATATAAATTCTAAGAAGAAAAAGGAAAATTTTCTCTCAATAAAATACCCTCTGCTATCTTGTACATGCTATATCAAGAAGAACAAAAACAGAGGATTCAAAATGGAATCTCGTCAGTAATCACCACACTACTTTCCTCTAGCATCTTAGTGCTTGAAAAACTAGGTATGGCAGTTTTAATTAGGGATTCTGGTGCTTTGAACAACTCACTGAGTCAGAGTGCACCAAACTCAGAGTAGAATTAGAGAGGAGAAAGGTACGGGGGGGAAATAAAAATATCAGATCTATCCTGGGGAGTGCTGACAGGTAGCTGAGAAAGGCCATTGGAGACTTCACTGGGGGAGCAACCAGCAGGCAAGAATGTCCATCTGAGACCTCCCTGGGTTAAGGAAGAAGGCACACCACACCAGCATACTGGCAATCACACCAGCATACCAATGATCACCCAAAGGATTTGCCTTCAGCACCTGATTTTATCAGTAACTTGGGTTGGCTAGGTGCAAACAGGCACATCCAGCACCACTGAAAGCCAAGCAGAGAGTCCATTGGTGCTTCCAGTGAGTGGGTCTTGGGAGGTGCCCCTGCAGTGGGTCACCAAGTATGCTTGGGTCAGCTTAGTGGCACTGAGAGGTCTGCACTTGACTTTATCAGTAATATTGGGATGACAGATTACTAGGAGGCACTCTCCTGACTCCAGCACCACTGAAACTGAGCAGAACTTTGGCACCATGGGTGGGTAGACACACGAAGGAACTCCTGAGGCGGATCGCAGTCTGGGCTGGTTGGGCTGGCATCATGGATTGGCAGGGCCAGAGAGAGAAACCCCCGTACTGGATCATGGAGCCAGGAAGTTGTCTTAGGTTGGGTTTTTGGTGCTGAGGGGCCTTTGGAGCAGGGTTTTGCGTGTTTCTAAGCCTGGCAGAAAGTGGCAACCCCCTAACAACTGGAGTCTTTGCTGAAATTGAGCTATGGGCCTGTAAATAACAGTACTATGTCATCGGTAGCAGCCCACTCAAAGCCCTAGAAACCACCCCTAGCAACAGCGAGCTTTCCTTCTTCCGCTCCCACCTTCTCCACCAATAACTCCATTCATCCAATAGGAGAAACCACATTCAGCTAACATAAAACCTCCCATTGTGAACTCTAAACCCTCTTTACAACAAATAGAAACCCATATCCACATTCCACACAGTGATTCCACCATCATAAAGAAAACTGTAGAGCAACCCAGCATACCTGAATTAATAACTAAAAAAAAAAAATAAAATACACTAGCTTGGCCTTTTCAAAATACTATCCATAAAACCAAGACAAAACAAATCAATACATAACCAACAGTTAAAGACAACCTCAAAATGTCTAGGAAACAACAGGCAACCTCAATTCAAACAAAAAAATAGGACAAGTCATTAGAAGCAAAACCACAAACAAATGTCTCATTAAACACGGAGGAAGAGGAGGCAATAGAATTATCTGAGAAGGAATTTAGAAAATATGTTTATAGAGCTTTACAAGAGCCTAAGGAAACCCCAAAGAGAAACAAGTAGAAAACAGACAGTTCCCTGGAAGAACTCAGGAAAATCATTCAAGAAAAAAATAATAAGGTTAACGCACAATCAAAACTCATACAAAAACAGCAGTTAGAAATCCAGAAGATGAATACCAAAATGACGGAATTACACAACACAGTAGAGACACAAAAGAGAAGGTTAGAACTGGCTGAAAAACACATGACCCAACTAGAAGAAAAATTCCTGGACACCAGCCTGTATGAATAAAAATCAGAACAAATATTTAAGAAAAAATGAAAAGAAGTTATAGGGGACAACATGAAAAGACACAACATACAACTCACTAGAATTCCAGAACAAGAAGATATGAAAAAAACACTGAGAAAACTGTGGAAGACCTGGTAACAGAAAACTTCCCCCATATCATGAAAGAAGAAAAGATATTTGTCCAAGAAGCTCATAGAACTGCACACAAGATAAATCCCAAGAGGAAAACACCAAGGCATATCTCCAAAATCAAAGACAAGGAAAAATTTTGAGAGCTTCCTGGGGCAAAGAAATATTACTTACAATAATCAAACAGCTAGGCTGAGATCCGATTACTCAGCAGAAACCATGCAGGCAAGAAGGCAACGGGACGCCATACATAAAACACTGAAGGAAAAGAACTTCCAACCAAGAATCCTATAACCAGCCAAATTATCCATCAAATATGAGGGTGAAATCAAGGCATTCTCAGACAAACAGAACATAAGGGATTTTGTAAAAAACAGACCAACCCTACAAGAAATCCTTAAGGGCATTCTTCCAATAGAGAACCCACAACAGAGATCAATAAAATCATGACGTCAACACTAAAACCAAACCAGAAATAGAAACTCAAATAAGACCATAAATCATTGTACTCTAAACACCAAGGAAGTCAATCAGCACACAACAACAACTAACCCATCAGAGGGAATAAACTTCTAGGTACAAACTTCCAAATGGAGAGGGAAATAGGACAATGTCTTCACAGTATGCACTGTTCTAAAAATGCAGAGACAAGAATATATTCCAAGGTAACCGCAGAGAAAAGTAACAATCCCCCTAAGTAAATCCAGAAGGAAGGAAAACATACGGGTTTAATAAGCAAAAAACCAACAATAAAGAAGAAAAGGGAGAAAACAGCCAACAAATTGAACTCAGTGCAGAAAAGTATATGGACCAAGGAAACACCAACATGACAAAAAAACACAATAGAATGATGGCAATCAATTCATACATATCACTAATTACACTCAATGTGAATGCACTTAATGCATCAATCAAGAGAAAGAGAGTGACAGACTGAATAAGAAAAGAAGACCCATCAATATACTGCCTCCGAGAGACTCACCTTAGACACAAAGATAAAAACAAATTAATTGTTAAGGGATGGAAAAAAATATACCAAGTCAATGGAAACCAAACAAAGAGCAAGAGTGAAAATATTAACTTCTGACAAAATAGACATTAAGGTGAAAAACATCATAAGAGATAAAGAAGGACATTGTATGATGCTGAAAGGATCAATTGCCAAAGAAGACATTAGAATAATAAGTATTTATGCACCCAGTGAAAGTGCTCCAAAATACATGAAGCAAATATTAACTGAATTAAAAGGGATAATAAACTCTACAATAGTAGTAGGAGACTTTAACACACAACTTTCAAAGAGGGACAGGTCAACTAGGAAAAAAAAAAAAACCTAACAAAGATACAGAAGAACTCAACAAGACAATCAACCAACTCAACCTCATAGACATATACAGAGCATTTCATCCAACAAAAGCACAATTCACATTCTTCTCCAGTTCACATGGATCCTTCTCCAGAATATAACATATATTAGGACATAAAACAAGCCTCAATAAATTCAAAAGCATTGAAATACTGCAAAGCATCTTCTCGGGCCACAGTGCTATAAAATTAGAAATTAATAAGAGCACGAAAAAGCATCAAACATATGGAAGCTGAACAACTCACTGCTCAAAAACTACTGGGCAATAGAACAGATAAAAACTGAAATAAAAAAAAAAAATTCCTAGAAACAAATGAGAATGAAGATACATCATAACAAAACCTATGGGACACAGCAAAGGCAGTACTTAGAGGAGAGTTTATAGCAATAAATGCATACATCAAAAAAGAGGAGAGAAACAAAATCAACACTCTAACTCATCGACTCCAACAACTAGAAATAGAACAACAAAATAATCCTACAGTATCTTAAAAATAAGGAAATAATAAAAATCAGAGCAGAAATAAATGAAACAGAAACAAAAACAACATAGAAAAAATCAGCAAAACAAAAAGCTGGTTCTTCAAAAAGATTAATAAAATTGATAAACCATTGGCAGACCTAACAAAAGAAAAGAAAGAGAAGAACCAAATCACAAGAATTGTAAACAAAAGTGGTGTCATTATAACTGAACCAACCTGAAATAAAAAAGATACCAACAGAGTATTATGAAAAACTGTATTCCAACAGATTTGAGAACCTGGAAGAGATGGACAAGTTTCTAGAATCACAAGACCTACCTAAACTATCCCACTCAGAGATAGAA
>NW_006922256.1:585936-593363 GCF_000298275.1 Orycteropus afer afer | reverse complement strand
GATACAAGGTCAACATACAAAAATCAGTTGGATTCCTCTCCACCAACAGAGTCCTCTGATAAAGAAATAAGGGAAACAATACCATTTACTATAGCTACTAAAAAGATAAAATATCTAGGAATAAACTTCATCAGAGACACAAAAGACCTATACAAAGAAAACTATAAAACATTACTACAAGAGACAACAAGGGCACTACATAAATGGAAGGACCTACCTTGTTCATGGATAGGTAGACTAAATATTGCGAAAATGTCAATACTAAATAAAGCAATCTATACATTTAATGCAATCCCGATCCAGATTTCAAAAAATTTTGTTAAGGATGTGGAAAAAATAATTACAAATTTCATATGGATAGGAAAGAGACCTCGGATAAGCAGAGCACTTCTCAAGAAGAAAAACAAAGTGGGAAGTCTCACACTCCCAGATCTTGAGAACCACTATACAGCCACAGTGGTCAAAACAGCATGTATCATTGGTACAATGATAGCCAGATAGACCAATGGAACAGAATAGAAAGTCCAGATATAGACTCATCCATCTATGGATAACTGATCAGGTTCAAAATCCATTAAATGCGGAAGAGACAGCCTCTTTAACAAATGGTGCTGGCAAAACCGGATATCCACCTGTAGAAAAAATGAAACAAGACCCATACCTCACTCCATACACAAAAACAAACTCACACTGGATCAAAGACTTAAATGTAAAACCAAAAACTATAAAATTCATCAAAGATAAAATAGGGGCAAATCTGTTGGCCCTAATTTATGGCATAAATAGACTATCAAGCATAACCCAGAATGAGCAGGATATAGAAGAGAAGCCAGATGGCTGGGACCTTTTAACAAATTAAATTCTTATGCACATGAAAAGACTTTGTCAAAAGGGTAAAAAGAGAACCTACAGATTGAGAGAAAATATTTGCCTATGATATATCTGATAAAGAACTTATCTCCAAAATCTACAGAAAACTCAACACGAAAAAGAAAAAACTAACCCAATTCACATATGGGCAAAAGACTTGAACAGACACTTCACCAAAGAAGATATACAGGCAGCCAACAAACACATGAGAAATTGCTCACAATCATTAATCATTGCTGTTGTTGTTGTCATGTGCCATTCAGTCGGACTCAACTCATAGTGATCCCTCCTTGGGTTTCCAAGGCAATATTACTACGGAAGTAGATTGCCCCATCTTCCTTCCAAGAAGTGGCTGTTGGTTTGAACTGCCAGCCTTCTGGTTAGCAGTCAAGTGCCTCAGGCACTATGCCACCAGAGAGATGCAAATCAAAACAACAATGAGATATCATCTCACCCCAGCAATAAAAGCAAAGTTCAACAGGTCAGAAAATAACAAATGCTGGCAAGGTTGCAGAGAAATTGAAACTCTTGTGCACTGCTATTGGGATTGTAAAATTTACAACTATTGTGGCAAACAGTATGGCATTTCCTTAAAAAAACTGAAAATAGAAGTACCACTTAACCCAGTAATTCCATTACTAGGAATATATCCTAAAGAGGTGAAAGATAGTGCACAAACAGACATATGTACACCTATGTTCATCACAGCACAATTCACTATAGCAAAGAAATGGAAACAACCTAAATGCCCATCAACGGATGAGTGGATAACCAAATTATGGTATATGCACATAATGGAATACTATCCTACAATAAAGAACAATGAGGGATACGTGAATCATCTCACAATGTGGATGAAGCTTGAGGACATTATGCTGAGTGAAATAAGTCAATCACAGAAAGACAAGTACTGTATGTATGAGCCCATTACTGTAAAAAGACAAAGAAGGGTTTTCTTGGGAAAGGGAACTCACTTAGCAGGTTACCAGGATGGGGAGGGAAGGGGAAGGATTAATTTCAAGCTAGTTAGGGCCTACCCATGGATGTGGGTGGGGGAAGGATCTGTGACCATCGAGAACACTGAATTGTGCACATAAGAGATAGATGACAGATGCTAATACCAACCAATGTGTCCACAATACTGCATTGCAATTAACACTAAAAACAAGGCTACAGATAAACACTTAAACACCTGAGATGATCAGACTGGGGTCAGTGAACAGAAGTATACTCTAGACCAAGGATAGATTCAGCTGAAGTTAATCTTGCACAGACATCAGGGATACAAAATACCTGCAGTCCTTACAGAAATAATAGAAGACAGACACAGAGTAATCCCTCTTAGACAACCAGACACTATGGAAGAGAGATCCAATAGATCTACCATCTCAGGACCATAGTACTGCCAGACTCAATTAGCACAAGAAAATACATAAAAGCCTTGCTCCACACCCTACATTGGTAAGTAGCAACTGGGGTCTTAAAAGCTTTCAAGCAGCCATCTAAGATGGCCCTCGAGACCAGAAGAACTACATGGTGCCCAGCTACCAATGCCAACCACTCAGGAATGGATCAGATCTGGAGATCCTGGATGGAGTAGGAGGAAAAATGTGGAACAAAATCCAAAAACTCAATAATGACTGGAATTACTGGTCAGATGAAATCTGGTGAGACCCCAGTACTATGGCCCTAGAATACATTCTGCACCTGGAATAAAACACACCCCCAGGGGCTGGCTCTCAGCCCAAAAGTTAACAAGATGTATACGCAGACCAGGAGCTCTGGTAGCATAGTGGCCAAGGCACTTGGCTGCTAACCAGAAGGCTGGCAGTTCAAACCCACCAGCCACTCCTTGGAGGGAAGATGGGGCAATCTACTTTCATAGTGATACTGCCTCGGAAACCCAAGGAGGGGTTGCTATGAGTCGGGTCCAACTTGACAACACATAACAACAACAACGTACACAGACCACTCAACCCAGGATGATGCACCCTGCACCCACATGCTCTATAGTAATACATCCCTTAGAGCAGTAGACCACAGGACACCAGAGGACCAACATTCGAATTGAGGAAATGCAGGACAAACAGGAATGCATAAATATGAGGGTTACGGTGGAGGGTTACAGAGTAGGGAGGGGAGGAAACTGGGTTGGGGTTGGACATGGTAAATGGGGAATGGAACTGAATGTACATGTATCATTGAATGAAAAACAAGCTCTTAAAATTAAAATAATAATAATAATAAAGAAAAAGAAAAGCAAAACAAAACAAACCAGCAAATTGGCAGGCTTCAGGTACTCAAGTTAGCAAAACAATGCTGAAATGTTAAAGAGTAAGGAGTT
The DNA here is from genome assembly GCF_000298275.1 of Orycteropus afer afer. NCBI lineage: Eukaryota > Metazoa > Chordata > Mammalia > Tubulidentata > Orycteropodidae > Orycteropus > Orycteropus afer. Next base: position 590,149 of record NW_006922256.1, on the reverse strand, counting down.
AGAATAGTCTGCATTAAGTAATAAAGGATCTGATGTAATACACAGTTTTCTGGTTAAGGCCATAGAACATGATATATGTAGGATAGAATACAGACCTCTCTCAGTGGTACAATTCTCACCTTCCAGGCAGGAGTTGTTGTTGTTATGTGCTGTTGAGTCAGACCTGACTCATAGCGATCCCTCCTTGGGTTTCCAAGGCAGTATCACTATGGAATGAAATTGCCCAACCTTCTTTCCGAGGAGTGGCTGGTAGGTTTGAACCACCAGCCTTCTGATTAACAGTCAAATGCCTTAGGCACTACGCTACCAGAGCTCCCAGGTTCAATTCCAGACCAATGTACCCATGTGTAACCACTATTCTTCTGTCAGTGGAGGCTTGTGTGTTGCTATGATAACAGGCTTCCCTGGAGCTTCCAGACTAGGAATGGTCTAGGAAGAAAGCGTGGCAATCTACTTCTGAAAATCAACCAATGAAAAGCCTATGGAACATAACATCAGATCCACAACAAGTATGGGAATGTTGCAAATCTGGGCAGCATTTTATCTTTTCGAGCATGAGGTCACCATGAGTTGGAGGTCTACTTGACAGCAGCTAACTACAATATATACTCCTCTGTCAGTGTGTTGTACAGTGGTGGCTTGCATGTTGCTATGAGGCTGGAGCCTATGCCACTAGAATTTCAAATACAAGCTGGGTCACCCATGATGGACAGGTTTCAGCAGGGCTTCCAGACTAAGACAGACTCAGAAGAAGGAAGGGGCCATCAACTTTTCAATTCATTGGCTAGTGAAAACCTTATGAATAGCAGTAAAATGGTAGTATTAATGGTAGTATTAATATTGTACTGATAAAATGCATGTTGTTGTTGTGTTAATATTAGCTTAGGTAAAAGAAGAAATTCGTGTCGATGGGGTGTCTTGAGGGAGTGAGGTGGCCCCCACAGGCCAGCATGGAGCCTACATACCCACAGCACAGAAGGATGGCATCAATGTTGTGTGAAATGGGGAGAGTAGTTTCGACACTTCAGATGAGGAAGGACAGGCCCCTCCATCAGGTGGGGGCATCCCACCAAGAAAGGAGGAATAGCAGTAAAACATTGTTTGATATATTACTGGAGAACTTGATGAATAGTCCTGAAATATTGTCCAATATACTGCCAGAAGATGAGTCCCTCAGGTTGGCAGGCACTCAAAATATGACTGGGAAAGAGCTGCCTCTTCAAACTAGAGTCAAAAATGTGGATAGAGTAAAGCTTTCAGGACCTCCATTTGCTATGTGACATGACTCAAAATGGGAAGAAACAGCTGCAAACATCCATTAAAAATTAGAACTGGAATGTAGGAACTATAAATGTAGGAAAATTAGAAGTTGTCAAAAATGAAATGGGATGCATAAAGATCAATGCCCTAGACATTAGTGAGATGAAATGGTCTGGTTTTGATCTACTATGCCAGAAATGACAGATTGAAGAGGAATGGTGTGGAATTCATTGTCACAGAAAATGTTTCAAGATCTATGCTGAAGCATAATGCTGCTGTCAGTGATAGGATAATATCCATATCCCTACAAGGAAGATCAGTTAATACTACTATTATTCAAATATATGCACCAACAAACAAAGCCAAAGATGAAGAAATTGAAGATTTTTACCAACTTCCGCACTCTGAAACTGACCAAACATGTAATCAAGATGTATTGATTATTACTGGTTATTGGAATGCAAACGTTCAAAACAAAGAATCACCAGTGGTTGGAAAATATGGCCTTGGTGATAGAAATGACACTAGAGATTGCATGATAGAATTTTGCAAGACCAATGACTTGTTCATTGCAAATAACTATTTTCAACAACATAAATGGCAGCTATGCACGTGGACTTCACCAGATGGAATACACAGGAATCAGATTGACTACATCTGTGAAAGGAGGTGATGGAGAAGCTCAATATCTTTAGCCAAAACAAGTCAAGCAGATGACTGGGGAACAGCCATCAAGCACTTATATGCAAGTTCAAGTTGAACCTGAAGGCAATTAAAACAAGTCCACAAGAGCCAAAATATGAACTTGATTACACCTCACCTGATTTAGAAACCATCAAAAGAATAGATATGAATCATTGAACACCAGTGACCAAAAACCAGAGGAATTGTGGGATGATATCAAGAACATAATACATGAAAAATGTAAAAGGGCATTAGAACAGAAAAGGAAGAAAAGACCAAAATGGATGTTAGAAGAAACTCGGAAACTTACCCTTGAGGAGAGAGTAGCTAAAGCAAATGGAAGGAATGACAAGATAAAAGAGCTGAACAGAAGATTTCAAAAAGCAGCTTGAGAAGACAAAGTCAATTGTTATAATGAAATGTGCAAAGATCTGGATTTAGAAAACCAAAAGGGAAGAACACACTTGGAATTCCTCAAGCCAAAAAGAACTGAAGAAAAAAATCAATCCTTGAGTTGCAATATTGAAAGATTCTATGGAGCAAATAGTAAACACAGGAAACATCAAAAGAAGATGGAAAGAATACACAGAGTCACTGTACCAAAAAGAATTACTCAAAGTTCATCTATTTCAGGAGGTAGCATATGATCAAGAATCAATGTACTGAAGGAAGAAGTCAAAGCTGCACTGAAGGAACTGGAGAAAAACAAGGATCCAGGAATTGGCAGAATACTTACTGAGATGTTTCAAGAGATGGATGCCACGCTGGAGGCATTTACCTGTCGATGACAAGAAATCTAGAAGACAGCTACCTGGCCAACTGACTGGAAGAGACACATATGTGTACCTATTCCAAAGAAGGTGATCCCAAAGAATGTGGAAATTATAGAACAAAATCATTAATATCACATGCAAGTAAAATCTTGCTGAAAATAATTCAAAAATGGTTGCATCAGTATATTGGCAGGGAACTTCCAGAAATGCAAGCTAGATTCAGAAGAGGACATGGGATGAGGGATATCACTACTGATGTCAAACGGATCTTGGCTGAAAGCAGAGAATACCAGAAAGATATTTACTTCTGTTTTATTGACTATGCAAAAGCATTCAACTGTGTGGATTGTAACAAATTATGGATAACATTGAGAATAAGGAGAATTCTGGAACACTTAATTGTGCTCATGAGGGATTTGTACAAAGACCAGGAAGCTATCATTCAAATAAGAAAAAAAGGGATATTGCATGGTGTGGTTGTTATGTTTATGTGTCAACTTGCCAGGCCTGGTTGAGTGGCTGGGCAGCTGATGATAGTTATTCCTCATGATGGGACTGACAATCAACTCCATGGTGGGATCCACAAGCAGCTGAGTAGCTGCTTTGGATATGTGGTCTGCATCCCGTATGTAAGAAGCAGCTTTGGGAATGGTCTTTAGCCTGTGGCATGCTTGGACCCTGCATGTAGCCGTGTCATTGTTGCTCTGCCAACCTTGGGACTCACAATGAACTTAAATTAATGGCCTGCTATGTGGTTTGGTAACATTGGGACTGTGCCTTTTTACTTGTCAACCTTGGGTTTGTCAGCCTCAGCAGCTAGTAGCTGTCTCAGTGAAGAAATGCCTCTAGCTCCAGTGGGCCGAGAGCAAGAGGTAAAGCTGGACCCAAAGTTGAGGAGCTTTCACCCAGCCTCTAGAGCCTGGCACTTTGAACTCAGATTTAAAGCCTCCAAACTAAGAGAATAAATTCCTGTTTGTTAAGGCCATCCCATTTGTGGTATATATTGCAGTCAGAGCAGCACTATGTAACCAGAATACATGGTTAAATACCAAGAAGGGAGTGTGTCACCATTCTTATTTAATCGATATGCTGAGCAAATAACCTGAGAAGCCAGACTATATGAAGTGTGGCATCTGCATTGGAAGAAGACTTATTAGCAACCTGCAATCTGAAGATGACACAACCTTGCTTGCTGAAATTGAAGATGACTTTAAGCACTTACTGATGAAGGTTAAATACCACAGTGTGAATTACATCTTAACATAAAGAAAATGAAAATCTTCACAATTGGATGAATAAGCACCACCATGATAATGGAGAAAAACTGAAGTTGTCCAAGATTTTATATTACTTGGTTCCATCATCAACACCAATGGAACAGCAGTCAAGAAATCAGAGGAGAGAGTTCCGGCAAGATGGCGGACTAGGCAGAAGGATTGCACAGACCCTCTTCAACAAAGAAAAGGGAAACCAATTAACACAGACACAGAAGATAA
>NW_006922256.1:577705-581396 GCF_000298275.1 Orycteropus afer afer | reverse complement strand
GCACAGAATAGTATGGAGAGATGGACACTGGGAAGAGGTAACTATGGGGAAGAAGTGGGAAGGGGAGCTGTTGCATTGTAAATTTTGGTCAATGACACGAGACAAAGTATATGTGAACTGCTGTATGAAAAGTGAATTTACTCTGTAAATCTTCACCCAAATCAAAATAAAATTAAAAAGAAATCAGAGGACATACTGCACTGGGCAAATCTGCTGCAAAAGACCTCTTTAAAGAGCTGAAGAACAAAGATGTCTCTTTGAAGACTAAAGTGTGCCTAAACCAAGCCATTGTATTTTCAATCACCTCATATGCATGTGAAAGCTGGACAATGAATAAGGAAGACCAAAGAAGAACTGATGCTTTTGAATTGTGGTGTTGGCAAAAAATACTCAAAGTACTATGGACTGCCAGAAGAACTAACAAATCTGTTAAAATCTGGGAAAAGGTGCAGTTAGAATACTCCTTGGAAATGAGAATGGCCTGATTTCTCAATTACTTTGGTCATGTTGTCAGAAGGGACCATTCCTCAGAGAAGGATATCACTCTTGGTAATGTGAAGTGTCAGCAAAAGAGCGGAAGACCTGAGATGAGATGGATTGACACAGTGGCTACAATGATGGGGTCAAGGATAGCAAGAATTGTGAGGATGGTGAAGGACCATACAGTGTTTCATTCTGTTGTACATAGCATTGTTATGAGTCAGAACCAACTTGATGGCACCTAACAACAACATGTGTTGGATGCTGTGCTAGTCTTGTACATGCACCATTATTTTCAAATATTAATCCTGTCAAAGAGGATCTTTGGGACTCCCATCTACCCACTAGAGTTAAGGTAAACCTACCGCTATAGAATCAGTTCTGATCATAGTAACCCCCATTGGATTTCCAAGGTGGTAAATCTGTACAGAAACAGATTGTCCCATCTTCCTTCAACAGAGTGGCTGGTGGGTTTGAACCATGAGACTTCTGGTTAGCAGTTATATGCCTTAGACACTGACCACCAGAACTCCTTTAAGACTTAAGGTAAGGAACCTTCTATTCCAGGAACAGAATTCTGTCCAGATATGTTCATATTTACTAGTCATTACCTAGTCATCTTTGGATATGTTGTCAGTCCAAATCAGTACAACAAACTTAAATGAGTATTCACTTAGTTTTATTACTGTAATTTTTTTTTAAATTAAAGGTCAAATTTTATTTAAATGAATAAAGGCCAAAAAGATAGTAAAGAGGATTTGATGACGACTCAGCCCTGGAGCTTCCCCTCTGTTGCTCAGCCACTGCACTTGTTCTGCTTGTAATAAATCTTTAGATAATCTTTTCAATGGCTTCTAGTCACTGGAGTATATTTTATAGCTTCCATAGAAGTATAAAACTGAATATAAGTAAGATTTGTGAAACATCAAGTAGCCTCAGCTCCTCAAATTTAAAATGAAGATTCACATTCTGCAAGCCTGTTATAGATAGCCTTAAGCTAAATCAGCTAATTTGACTCAAGGCATGTCTGCTACAGATTTGTTACAGACAGAGAGCTAATGCAGTGGAAGTTTCATAGTAGAGTCAGCAACCCATTCAAGTTTCAACAACATAGAGGAATCCAGCAATTAGAGAATAAATTGTTCCAATATTAATAATCCAATACTGATAGTAGAGCTACTTTTAACACTGCTAGATGCTGGGCATATATTATACACTAAACATTCTTTTATTCAACAAATATTAATAAAGCTTTGAAAAATTATTAGCATTGGATCCTTCTGATAGTTTCCTTTGGTTCTTTTCTCAGGTCTACTACTTCTTAACTAATTGAACTTTGTCACATTATTTAAATTCTAATTTGCAAAACTGTGAAAATAATACCTACCCTACAGGTTTTGAGAAACATATGAGTTAATGAATATAAAGCCCTTGGAAGAATGTCTATCATAAGGTAAGCTTTCAGTAATGTAGCTGTCATTATATAATAACATGTACATGATTATTGTCCTTAGTCCTGGAGAACAGGACATCCAGGATTCCTTAACCCAATGGAGCTTATACTCATTTGGGCAAAAAATATAAATAAGAGAATATGATATATTTTAAAGAGCTAATAATATATTGTGGTAAAGGAAAAAATACACCATCATGATTATGTTGGCAATTACTAATATAGTTTCTTTTATAATTGAAATGGAGGCGAGCAAATAAGAATCATTTGAGATGGACCTGAAGGATGAAAATGAGCCAGCCAAGCAAAGAACCAGGGGGGGAAAAAATCATTCCCAGCAGAAGATACAACAAGTGTAAAAGCCCAGAGGGAAAAAAGCAGAAAAGGTAGGCAGGACCAGGATCACAATAGTTCTTGCAAGCTGCGGATAGGAGTTTAGATTTTATTCTAAGAGAAATAAGTAGTATACGTTGCATGGTTTTGAGTGATAGGTTAACTAGTCTGAACAAAGCATCAATGTCATAAAATGATAAATAGAGAGAATCAACAGAGATTGAAGACAAATTAGGAAAATATTGCAAAGTTCCAGAAAATAGATGACAAACAGCTGGAATAGGATAATGTTAACAGAAACAGAGAAAGTAAACAGAATCATAAGAAGACTTGAAGGTAAAATAATAATAGGTAACAACAATAAACCTATGAAATACAGTAAACCTTACAAAAGCCAGAACTTGAGTAGTTGGAAGCCTTTCAGAGAAGAAACATTCAATTATTTTCTAGTAGAGAATGATAGAAAAGTGGTAAGACTGTATCCTATCAAAAGTGGATAACTTGGGGAGTCCCAGTAAGATGGCAGACTAGGCAGAAAGGCTGAACAGACCCTCTTCAACAAAGAAAAGGGAAACCAATTAACACAGACACAGAAGATAACCCTGGACCCCTGAGCCTTGAAGGGAAGGATATAGAAGTGGACTAAACCCCAACTAGCAGAAGAATTTGCATGAAAACCAAAAAAGGAGACAGACGGAGCTGCAGTCTGGGAGTGATCCTGAGCGATCCTGATGGCATGGCACAGACAGCTTGGAGAGTGCCAAGTGGCAGTAGGACCTAAGAATTAACATAAAAATCAGCCCTGCTGGCCAGGGACTGCACGGAAGATTGCTCTGGTGGCTGGGGAATAAACAGAGAAGGTGAAGAGAAAACATGGGCTCAGCTGTGGACTTTTGCCTGTCCGGAGGGCTCTGTCATTTTGAATGTTCACAAGTGGCTTGACTATTTTGGATATTTAAAGAGACAGTGCTCTTGCAGATTCCAGGGACTTAAGAACAGGTTCTGCTTGCCAGCAACCCCAAGGACACTCAGGACCTGCAAGACTGAAAAGGTGCGACATTCCTCTTGTTACTCTTACACCCCACACCCACTTGGTGAATGGAGGTGCGGCCATCCACCACTCTCACCTAATTTCTGGGCCCACAGGAACTCCGTCACAGTCTGTGTGCTCAGACTGAGACTGGATGCCCTGCCCTGTCCTCCCCCAAGTTTTTTTTTCTCCTTTTTTATTTTTATTTCTTTTTCTTTTTCACTTTCTTTCTTATTGTGGTTACTTTGTTTGTATTTGTCTATTTTAAAACAACTACTATTATTACTACTTTACTATTATTGTCCTTTTTACTATTATTCTTATTCTTCCCCTCCCAGGTCCAAGTTTTCAGCTTTTTTTCTATACCTTGTTCCTGGTTAAATTTTTTTTTTTTT
>NW_006922256.1:573571-576198 GCF_000298275.1 Orycteropus afer afer | reverse complement strand
GGAACCACTGAGACTATGGCCCCTAGCTGCCCTTCAGGTCTGGAATTGAACCCACACATGTGGTTTCCAGCCAAACAAAAGACAGGCAAATAAGTTGAACATTTACCTCAGGTAGATACACTCCTTGGAGGGAACAATAATGGGAGAAAGAAGGGCTGCTTATGCACAGGGAGACAGCTCAGGGGGCAGGGGTGCATGATGAGATGGACACTAGGAAGAGGTAACTATGGGGAGGAAGTGGGAGGGGAGCTGTTGCATTGTGGTAAACTGTGGTCAATGTCATGAGACAAAGTGTATGTGAACTGCTATATGAAAAGTGACTTTGCTCTGTAAATATTCACCCAAATCACAATTTTTAAAAAAATGGATAACTTGGGACACCTAGAAAAATAATGCAGTCCTGTCAAGTTCCAGGTCTGACAGATTTCACTGTATGTTTCATCATTACCCTAATTTTATAGGTAAAGAAGCTGAGGCTTATAGAATTTTAAAACTTAGCCAAAGTGGAGTCAGTGTTCAAGCACAGGATTGTCTGACTATAGCATGTAGGTGTTAGGATTAGACATGTGGTTCTGTGAGAGTCTGACCCTCTACAATCAAATTGAACCATGAAATGTTCTGTAAGAATATATCTGTTGTGTATCTGTTGTATGCAGCATCTCCAGTTTTTTGTTTGTTTTGTTTTGTCTTATTTTAAAATCTTGTAAGGTTGTCAGAGTTTTCAGTTTTTTTGTTTTGCTTTTCCTTTTCGCCTTTCCTTTAGTCTCTTAAAGTGTGCTTTGAAACAAAGCACTGCAGGATGACTTGTTTCTGTTTGGATTTTTACTTGTATTATGACTGTTAGTTTTTGGGTTTTTTTTTTTGCCATAATCTCCAAAGGTGAAATGTTTTCTGAAACATGTGAACTTCCACTTGAGAAAATGAAGATGAACTCTTATTTGTCTCTAATCCTTCCTGCTCACATGAGGGAATCAGAATTACAGGATTCTTATTTTGCCATGTGCTGAATTTCACCTGAAGCAGATTTTTTTTTGCAAGTTTCAACCAAAAGAATGTATGTCAGTGCTGCCAACATTCCTATTCTCTCTAGCAAAGCAATCAGCTTTCCGTGTTTGACATTGCACCTTCCTGAACATACTCTCTCACCCTAAAAATGTTTTTACCTACCTGGTTGTCCACAGTTGTAGTTTATTTTTGTTTGTATTTGATGTTTTCTTTTCTTTTTGTATTTACTTATCTAGACCATGGCTACTATGGCAACACACAATTTCTAGATTTAAGGAAAATAATTTTTACCAATTGAGCTGTCTCACTCTCAGCATAATAGCAAAAGAATCTTTGAGTGAGAGACAAATCTGAGTTTGAATCCTAACTCTACCAGTAATTATTTGTGAAAACTTGACCAAATCTTGCCTTTTCGCTATACCTCTAATCTTTAAAATAAAGCAGTTGTATCAAAAAGAAAACACCTATATACTAATACATATATCTTTCATCCTGTAAGGTTTCCAGTCTTTTCCCAGAGGACATTGGGAACTCCCAGCAAGTTCTTACCAAATATATCTCCTTAAGATGACAGCCATTTTTACCTTGTGGTCTCTATTATTGGATCAATTTATATTCATTTGAATTTATCTACTGATACACAGTTGTAGTGCATTAAAAAAAAAAATATATATATTCAAGTAAGGCAGATAACTTCATCTAAAGTTTTTTTCCTCCAGATATTATGGAAAATAGGAGCTTTAGTGATTTTTGTTGTTATTATTTAATTAGGAGAATAACTGTAGTGCACATCGGAGAGTTTAGGAAATGCCACAAAAATAGAGTAAGGGAAGGGGGGAAAATAAGTAAATTCCCTTTAGTCACAAGTGTTGTTATATGGAAACAATTAGTCCAAGGGATTGGTAGACCATGTGAACTTCAGCCTATATGACCATGAGACCAGAAGAACTAGGCAGTGCCCAGCTACCATTGTCAACCACTTGGAAAGGGATCAGCGCAGGATATTGTGGATAGAGGGGGAGAAAAATGTGGAAAGATACTCAAAAATCATTAAAAAAAAAAACAGGCTTACTTGTCTGATAGACCTGGTGAAACCCCCAAGACTATGGCCCCTAGTTACCATTCAGGCCTGGAATTTAACTCCCTCCTCTGGTTTCCAACCAAACAAGAGACAGGCATATAGGGTGAACATTTCCAAGAGGTAGATACACTCCTTAGAACAATCATTCATGGATGATCAGAAGGGCAGTATTTGCACAGGGAGATAGCTCAGGGGACAGAAATGCATAGGAAACAAGTTCACAGGGAAGAGGTAACTACAGAGAAGAAGTGGGAAGAGAGCTTTTACACTGTGAAGAATTACAGTCAATGCCATGAAACAAAATATGTATGAATTATTGTATGGGAAATAAATTTGCTTTATAAACTTTCACCCAAATCACAATAAAATTTTTTTGAAAAAAGTATTACTATAGCTAAGAAGTCAGGAAAAGATAGAAAAGAAGCATGAAGGGAAATGGTCAACACTGGAAGCAAGTAGAAAAAGTGCTATTACATTGTGGGAATTGCAACGAATGTCACAAAACAAAATGAAAATGAATTTTTGAATGGAAAGCCAATTT
>NW_006922256.1:549462-572789 GCF_000298275.1 Orycteropus afer afer | reverse complement strand
CAACTCAATAGCAGCTAACCACAATATGTTTTCTTTATCATTGTGAAAAAGTGAGGTTTCTGGTTCTTGATTTTATGTGATTTTTTTTTTTTTTTGGTTTAATATAATAGAGCTAACACATGAAAGTGAAAGATCACATAGCTGAGTTCAGTGTAATAATAAATAATCAGTGAAAAACTTTAAATATATGTTGACTGCTTATATAAATATGATTAAAATGGGAAAAAAAAATCACACACCTGAAAACTTCAGCTAATATCCTTTACCTAACACTTTGCCAGTTTTCCTGGCCTGTTGAACAAAATCTAATCCTGAGCAAAACAAAGATATTGCAGCTTTCAGTTTGTTCATACTCAATTACTACCGAGTACAAAGACATGTCTTCTCCAGAAGCAATATCTTCCCTTTACGAGTCAGAGATCAATTTCCTACACAAAAATAGGAGAAGTAAAATTCTTAATGAAAGTATATTCACTGAACAGCTTATCTTATCTGAAAATGTGTATTCTTCTCTTGGTTTTAAAAGTAAAATGCAAAGTAAATTCAGTTTTGTTAAGTGATAGCACTATGTAGTGTTCTACTAAATCTAACTCTCAAAACTCCAGCTCACTGCCATCAAGTCAATTCCGACTCATAGTGACCCCCATTGGTTTTCCTGGGTAGTAAATCTTCATGGAAGTAGATTAACTCATCTTCCTTTCACTGAGTGGCTGATGTGTTTAAACTACCAACCTTCTAGTTAAGTTAGCAGTCAAATGCCTTAGGTACTATGCCACCAGAAGCCCTTAAATTCAACTCTAGCATCTAAGAATTATAATCAATGTAGATAAATGCAGGTATGCTTTCATCCTATTTCAGATTTCTCTATTCAGTGTGGTATCCATGAGCCACATGGGCCTATTTAAATTTAAATTAAATTAAATTTAAAATTCACTTTCCAGTGACATTAGCCACATTTTCAGTGCTCAAAAACCCTATGTTTCATGGCTACCATATTGTATTGTGCAAATATAGAATATTTCCTTTATCACATAAATTTCTCTCGGACAGCATTGACTCAGATCCTCTGCAAATTAGAATATGTAGGGAAAAGAAAAAAATTACCCTTTGCCTTCATCTACTGCTGTGTCCCTGTATAAGTGATTCTGGCCTAGCCGCATCCTTTGAATTGTCAGTCAGATGTTAGAAACATTCACATCTGAAACCCAATATCCTTGAATGAATATACAGTTTCTTCTTCCATATATACTTATGGTGAGGATAATGGTGAAAACCTTTATCAGGTCATGTTTAACATAGTAATTCCCAAACACTATATGTGCCAGCAGAAGAAATAAGATTTTAGCTGCCCAAAATGAATTCTTCTCCCTTTTTTTGCAATTCCCCTTGACCCTGATATAACAGCAACATTTACAACAAGCAATATTTTACTTCTTAGGAGGAAACTTTGAAGTGCTCCCCAAGCTCCTGAAAGCCCAGATGTTTCTTTTCTGAATCCTGACTCTATCCAGCTGGATGTTAAAGCAAGTTCAGAGAGCCTCCTCTCTTGGGCCTACTAATGAAGCCGACTTTTCCTTCTTTGATAGGCAAGGGCTAATTATTGTCCTTGAGTATGAAAAATTTGCTCAGAGCCTTAGGAAAGAAAAACAATCAAAATTCAAACCTAAAGATGGCAGTTTCTGGATTAAATTTAAATTTCTATTAATTTCCAATTCATTCAGCAATAACTATATCTTTGGGTTTAATGTATACTCTTTCAATATAGTGAACTCTGAGTGGTTCTTATGGTAGGAAAACTATCAATAAAACTAATATTAATTAACTAATTAATTAATATTATATATTTAATTAATATCATAATGACTGAAACATAAAATTTTGTAATCACTCACCTCCCTGCTTGTCATAAGTTCCTTGCTTGGTCAAACAATCTGCTGATTGTGGAAAATAGATTACACATGGAAAAAGAAAGAAAGGAATACTTGTATGTACCTGCGTAATTTTCTAGATGAATGCAGAAAGCACAAAACAATGCATAGCAGCCTATCTTGACACATGAGACTAGAAAATGACATTTCCCCAAATACACACAACACAAAGATTTAACCATTGTCTGAGGTATTTTTTTCAGATCATCCTTTCCACATGTTATGTCACACTGATCCCAGCCCTTATTCAACCATTGTCTTTTTTGCGAGGCACTCATTTGGACTTATCCAGAGGTGGTATAGTACCTAAGGCATTTGACTGCTAACCAGAAGGCTGCTGGTTCAAACCCACCAGCCACTCCTCAGAACGAAGATGGGGCAATCTACTTCTGTAGGGATACTTCCTCGGAAACCCAAGGAAGGGTTGCTATGAGTGGGATCTGACTCAACAGCAGTGAATTTGGTTTTTTTAGAGAAGCTGCAGGCAAGGATATTTTCTCCCAATCTCAAAGCACACAAAGATACTGCCATTCATGTGTTGCCTATTTTAAAATATTGACAACAAAGAACTTCACAATATTTCATAGTTTATTTTGTTCTAATTGGGAAAAAAAGCAGAGGATTTGACTCAATAAAAGATAGACTTATTTTGTTATTTTTCATTCTTTTAAAAAAAAAATTCCATTGTGGTAAATATATATGGAGCTCTGGTGGCATAGTGCCTAAGGCATTTGGCTGCTAACAAGAAGGCTGGCAATTCAAACTCACCAGCCATTCCTTGGAACGAAGATTGGGCAATCTACTTCCATAGTGATACCACCTCAGAAACCCAAGGAGGGGTTGCTATGATTCAGATCCAACTCTATGGCAGTGAGTTTGGTTTTTTTAAAATATATATGTAACACATTGTTTGTCTTTTCAATATTCTTTTCACGTACAATTCAGTAACATTAGTTATGTTTATCATCTTGTTCCACCATTACCCTTCTGTTCCCACATTTCCCATGATCTTAACAAAAGCTCAGTGTCCCCTAAGCAGTGAGTTCTTTCCTTTTTTCATTCGTTTTTATTTTGACTATTGAATCTGACTTTTTTTTAGTTCTTTTCCTCCATTCCCTTTTTTCTAACCTTAAAAAGTAAGCAAAACACTTTTAAAAGGAATCTTAACTTGCAGTGTTAATTTCACATCCCTAAAATCATTACTGAAAGTCCCTAAGTAGTGCAAACATTTAAGTGTTTGACTACTAGCTGAAAGGTAGGAGGTTCAATCCCATCCACAGTTTGGCAATCTGCTTCTGAAAGGTCACAGCTCTGACCTATAGAGCAGTTCTCCACCACTTGTCTTTCAGTTTGTTGTACTGTGGTGGTGTGCCACCAGTATTTCAGATACCAGCAGTGTCGCTCATGGTGGAAAATTTTGAGCAGAGCTTCCAGACTAAGACAGATTCAGAAGAAGGATGGGGCCATCCACTTTTGAAAGAATTGGCCACTGCAATCTTTATGAATAGCGGAGAAACATTGCCTGATTTATTCCTTAAAACTTTAAGAAGAGCTGTGAAACATTGTCTAACACAGTGCTGGAGGATAAGACCCTCAAGTCCAAAGGCATTCAAAATATGACTGGGGAAGAGCTCCCTCCTCAAAGTAAAGTCACCCTTTACTCTCAGGACCTTCAGTTGCTAATAGAGCATGACTCAAAATGGAAGGAACAGCTGCAAACATCCATTAATAATTGGAACATGGAATGTACAAAGAATGAATCTAGGAAAATTGGAAGTTATCAAAAATGAAATGGAACACATAAAGATCAATATTATAGGCATTAGTGAGCTGAAATTAATTGGTATGGGCCATTTTGAATAAGATAATCACATGGTCTACTATGTCAGGAATGACAAATTGAAGAGGAAGGGCATCACATTCATGGTCACAAAGAATGTTTCAAGATCTCTACCGAAATACAAAAATAAGCCTTCAGAGAGTGATGAAATGAACACCCATTGAGATGTTTCAACAAATGGAAGCAGCTCTGCAAGCACTTAATCATCTATGCCAGGAAATTTGGAAGACAACTACCTGGCTAACCGACTGCAAGAGATTCATATTTGTGCCCATTCTAAAAAAGGAGATCCAACAGAATGCAAAAAATATCAATTAATATCACATGCAAGCAAAATTTTGCTTAAGATAATTAAAAAATGATTCTAACAGTATATTGACAGGAAACTTCTAGAAATGCAAGCTGGATTCAGAAGAGACCCTGGAATGAGGTATGTCATTTCTGATGTCAGATGGATCTTAGCTGAAAGCAAAAAATACCAGAAAGATGTTTATTGTGTTTTGTTGACTATGCAAAGGCATTCAACTGTGTGTATCATAACAAATTATAGATAATATTGAGAAAAATGGGAATTCCAGGACACTTAATTGTGCTCATGAGGAACCTACACATAGACTAGGAGGCTGTCATTCCACTAGAACAAGGGAAAATTGAAGGTTTTCCAATGGATTTTAATCAAGAAGGGCATGTTTCAGGGTTGTATTCTTTCACCATACTTATTCAATATGTATGCTTAGCAAATAATCTGAAAAACTGGATTATATGAAGAAGAATGTGGCATCAGGATTGAAGCACTCATTAACAACCTGCAATATACAAATGACACAACTTAGCTTGCTGTGAATGAAGAGGACTTGAAGCACTTACTGATGAAGATCAAAGGCTACATAAAGAAAACATAAAGAAGATCAAAGGCTATATAAGGAAGAAATAAAAAAAATGTCTGAAGACCCTTACCAAGATGAATTTACACAGTGGTGGAAACAATAGGCTCAAGCATAACAAGGATTGCAAGACTGGCACTAGACCTGGCAGTGTTTAGTTCTGCTGTACAAAGTGTTGCTATGAGTTGGAATTGACTCTGCAGCCCCTAACAATAACATGGAGCAATTCTACTCCTCACACACAGGTCATCATGAGTTAACTCAATGGCAATTAACAACAGTAACAAAGTCATTTCTACTGTAAATATTGTGAGCACAAATCATGAAGAAAAAAATAGTATGGGGTTGTACTATTTCCTGAATATAACTTTTCTGGACAAATTCATGTACTATTCAGTTAATTGTGGGTAGATTCCAGGTTGGTGGTGGGATCTTTCACCTTGTGGAAAGGGAATGTTCTGTGAAAAAAAAAGGTGAATAACTTTCATTTATTCTCTCTTGTTTGTCCTGCTATCTATAAAATTTAGCTGAGGTAAAGAGGCACCTATTTCTTATTAATCATTGTAAGTTAAGAAATAATTTTATTGCTATGAATATTTTGGGCAGCATGCCCATCTCAAAGTGCAAAATGTTAAGCTGACCCACATTCTCATAAGATATATGTTTCTGCATCTTCAACAAATATTCCTTACTCTGCGGAAGCACATTAAAAAGTAGGGAAGATAAATATACTCACCTAGCTATTTTGAGGTTGTAGATCATAGTATAAGGTATATGGAAGTTATAGCTTTAAGCCCTCTTATAGTATAATAAATAACTTCAAAAAATAGAAAAATTCTTTGTAAAATAAAATCTTGAAACAAACTAGAAAGCTAGGAATGCAAAACACTGAATTATCAAATTGAAATAGAGACTTCACCAAACTTAAAGATGAAATCTGGTTAGGAATGAGCAAATATGAAAGGTGAAGAAATGTGGGGAGAAAATACCTCTATATAAACATATGCAGTTTTTGCTTTGCAAATATTTGAAATCTCAACTTAGTAGAGCACAGAGAAATGGTCGTATAACTGAAATTCTGCCCTTAAATTTGTCTTTTTGTAATAAAATAAGTAATAAACTAAACAAACCCTGTTGTTGTCAAGTCAATTTTGACCTGTGGTGACCCCATGTATTGATAATCATGATTAATCTTGGAATAGGTTTTAAATTCCACAAGGAGTGTGTGTGTGGTGTGTGTGTGTGTGTGTGTGTGTGGTCTTTTGTTCATTGATATATTTCAAGTGCAAAAGCGTTTCCTGTGCATTATCTCATATGACCTCACCTGACCCACCAGCCTTACAGAGTAGACATTTGTCACATGTCTTAGCCTGTAGGTGGAGTTAGGAGTCTCTGCACCACTAGGGAGAAGAGTACGTCAGATGGCGTCATACAGCAGAGAGTCAGAAGGTACTGGCTGGCAGGGGGAGGGGATGTCTTTGGTAAAAGGAGCAGCCATCAAAGTACGCCAATGCCCAGCACTCTGTAAACACCAAACCAATATTTATTGAATGATTGAGCTATCCCCAAAGATCAAGTTTCATTTAACTCATTATTCTTCCATGCATTATTTCAGTACCATATTTTATTTTCTTCATAATTCTTTATCACAATAATCAATTGTATTATTTAGCTATTTATTTATTTGTTTATTATTTGTCTCCTGCCACTAAAATGTAAGCTTTATAAATGAAGGATCATACTTTGTCTTAGACTGTAGAGAAGTGCCTGATACATGGTTGTTGATGTTGTTGTTAGTTGCCATCGAGTTGGCTCTAATGACAACCTACTGTGGTACTTAAGGTTATGTTTCACCTTGGCTGGGCCTGGTTGAATCACTGGGCAGCTTGATATAATATCCCCCATGATGAGACTGGTAATCAACTCCATGGTGGAATTTACCATGAGCAGCTGAGTAGCTGACTTAGGGATGTGTTCTGCTCCCAGTATGTAAGGAGAAGCATTAGGAACAACTAGTAGCTTGTGGCATGCATGAATCCTGCATGTAGATGAGTCATTATTCAGCAGCCTGCCATGTTGTCTGCTGATCTTGGGACTCTTAATGGACTTGAATCAATGGCCTACTATGTGGTTTGGTAATATAGGGACTGTGCCATTTTTATTTGTCAACCATGGGTTTGTCAACCTTAGCAACCAGCAGCTGCCTGAGAGCGCCCAGCTCCAGTGGGCCAGGAGCAAGAGATAGAGCTGAAGCCCAAGGTTGAAGAGTTTTCACCAGCCCCTAGAGCCTGGCACTTTGAACTTCAACTTCTAGCCTCCAAAACTGTAAGAGAATAAACTCCTGTTTGTTAAAGTCATTCATTTGTGGTATGTTCCTGTTAGAGCAGCACTAGGTAACCAAAACACTTACTTAGAACAAAATTGTCTGATCCTACACTATCTTCATGATTGTTTGCTATGATTGAGCCCATTGTTGTAGCAACCATTTATTCTGAGGTTCTTCCAATCTCTGGGGATCATATTCTGTTGTGATCTATGGAGTCTTTATCAGACAATTTCCAGAAGTAGTTCCCTAGGCCTCTCTTCTTAGTTTTAGTCTGGAAGCGCCACTAAAACCAGTCCACCATGAGTGACTCTGCTGGTATTTGAAATACACCAGTGACATAGCATCTAGAATTATAGCAACATGTAAGTCACCACAGTACAACAAACTGATGAGTGGTGGTGTATACATAGTAGATACATGTTCTATAAAACTGAATGAATAAATGAATCAACCAAACATTTACCTGGAATGACCTATCTATATTGTCCTTTTTCAATTATTGTCTCTCTTCAACATACTTTATATGAATAATATTACTGTTTTGTCTGGGTTAATTTGTGTGTGTTGCTTTTCTTTCCCTCTTTCCTTCCCTGCAGTTTGGACTACTCCTTCCTGAAGAGGTGAGAGCACTTAGGAGGCCTAGCAGGACCATAGTAGAATCCAAGAAAGAAAAAAAAAAAAAAAGAACTATGGCTTAAGCTAGCTTTTCTTAAAGAGCTTAAGAAAGATATATTCTTTTACCTTGCATTCATCTTTACAGTTTGTCTCTTGGTACAAGAGAGCTGAGACCACAGGATCCAAGAGTAAGGAAATAAGGAGGCAACTAGGCCTGCGTCTAATCTAGGCCTTAAACTAAACAAGTAATGATCTTTCACAGCTCACATTCACTCAGCTCACCAGAATAAGATGAGGTCTTAGGAATAATAGCAGTCACATTTGCTTTGATGGCCCTTTGCATCATAGCTGTTCCTTAGCATCCAGTGTGGCAATAAGCAGATCACTGCTTCGGTCAAAACTAACAAGACAACTATGCACAATACTGCATTACCACTAACACCAAACACTGGGCTACAGATCAATGCATAGATAGGTGAGAATATCAGGTGGGGGTCAGCAAACAGGAATATACCTTAGACCAAGGATAGATTTGGCTGAAGATAATCTTGCATATGTATTTTAGCTACAAAATTAGCTACACACATTACAGAAGCAACAGAAGACAGAGTTGGAGTAACCTCTCAGAGACAACCAAACACCTTGAGAAAGAGAATTACCAGGCCTGCTGACTTGGGACCATAGTCTTGGAGGACATCATGCTCAGTTGGCACATAATACATAAAAATCTTACTCCACGACCTACTTTGATGAGTAGCAACTGGCATATTAAAAGCTTTTGAGCTGCCATCTAAGATGCAACTATTGGTTTCCTCTCATCTGAATCAAAGAAGAATGAAGAAAACCAAAGGCATCTGGAAACAATTAGTCCAAGGATAAGATGGACCATGATGACCTCAGTCTTCATGACCCCGAGACCAGAAGAACTAGATGGCACCTGGCTACCAATGCCGACCATTTAGAAATGGATTAAACTGATGATTCTGGATAGAGTGGGCGGTAAAATGTGGAACAAAATTCAAAAACACATAAATGACCAGAATTACTGGTGCGATGTTGTCTGGTGGAACCCCAAGACTATGACCTCAGGTTACCCTTTGGGACTAGAAATGGACTTACTCCCATGGACTCTCAGCTCAATAGTAGAAAGACCTACATGCAGAACACCTACCAAGGTGATGCACCCACCTACTCTAGGGAGATGCACCCCTTAGAGCAATCAGCCATGGGGCACCAGAGGGGCAGCATTCACATACAGGGAAAGCTGGATAGAGAGGAGTGCATAGTTAATAAGAAGGGCACAGGGAAGGGGTTGTCACAGGGACAGGAGGGAGGAGAGTTTGTTATGGTTGGGGATGGTAATCAGGGCATGAAATAAAAAAATTTAAAAAACTAACAAATAAAACATTACATAAGAGGAATCTGAGCCACTGAGTGGTAATGAGACAGGATTTTGACACAAGTTTCCAAATTATACGACATGCTTTCTACTCCTTTATCATACTTAAATGACCTCCATTTGCTAATTTGGCATGACTCAAAATAGGAAGAAACAGCTGCAAACATCCATTAATAACTGGAACATGGACTATATGAACTGTGTATCTAGGAAAAGTGGAAGTTGTCAAAATGAAATGGAATGTGTAAAGATCAATATCCTAGGCATTAGTGAGCTGCAATGAACTGGATTTGGCCATTTTGAATGAGACAACTATATGATTTACTCTGTCAGGAATGGTAAATTGAAGAAGCATAGCATTTATCATCACAAAGAATGTTTCAAGATCTATCCTGATGTATAATCCTGTCAGTAATAGGATAATATCTATAAGCCTACAAGGAAGATCAGTTTATACTATTATTATTCAAATTTACACACCAACCACAAAAGCCAAAGATGAGGAAAGAGAAGATTTTTACCAACTTCTGTAGTCTGAAATGGACCAAGCATTCAATCAAGATGTCTTGATTATTACTGGTGATTGGAGTGCAAAAGTTGGAAACAAAGAAGCATCAGTAGTAGTTGGAAAATATAGCCTTGGTGATAGAAATGACACTAGAGATAGCATGGTAGAATTTTGCAAGACCAATGTCGTATTCAAATACCTCTTTTCAACAACATAAACAGTGGCTATACATGTGGACTTCACCAGATGAAACACACAGGAATCAGATCAACTACATCTGTGGAAAGAGGCTGTGGAGAAGCTTCATATCTTCAGCCAAAACCAGGCCGGAAACTGATTGTAAAACAGACCATCAACTGCTCATATGCAAGTTCAAGCTGAAGCTGAAGAAAATTAAAACAAGTCCACAAAAGCCAAAATATGACTTTGATTATATTCCACCTGAATTTAGAGACTATTTAAAGAATAGATTTGATGCATTGAACACTAATGACCAAAAACCAGAAGAATGTTAGGATGACATGAAGAACATCATCCATGGAGAAAGCAAAAGGTCATTACAAAGACAGAAGAGGAAGAAAAGACCAAAAGAGATGTCAGAAGAGACTCTGAAACTTGCCCTTGAATGGAGAATAGCTAAAACAAATGGAAGAAATGACAAAATGAAAGAGAGAACAGAAAATTTCAAAGAGCAGCTCGAGAAGACAAAGTCAATTAGTATAATGAGATGTGCAAAGATCTGGAGTTAGAAAATCAAAAGGGAAGAAAACACTCAACATTTCTCAAGCTGAAAAAATGGAAGAAAAATTCAAGCCTCGAGTTGCAATATTGAAAGATCCTAAGGGCAAATATTGAAAGACATAGGAAACATCAAAAGAATACACAGGATCACTATACCAAAAACAATTAACCAATGTTTATCCATTTCAGGAGGCAGCATATGATCAAGATCCAATAGTACTGAAAGAAGAAGTCAAAGGTGCACTGAAGGAATTGATGAAAAACAAGACTCCTGGAATTGATGGAATACCCATTGAGATGTTTCAACAAGCAGATGCCTCACTAAAGGCACTCACTTGGCTATGCCAAGAGATTTGCAAGACAGCTACCTGGCCAACTGACTGGAAGACATCCATATTTATACCCATTCCAAAGAAAGGTGATCCCACAGAATGTGGAAATTATTGAGCAATATCATTAATATCGAATGCAAGTAAAATGTTACTGAAGATAATTCCAAAACGATTGCAACAGTATATTGACATAGAACTTCCAGAAATGCAAGCTGGATTCAGAAGAGCACATGGAGCAAGGCATATCATTGCTAATGTCTGATGGATTTTGGCTCAAAGCAAAGAATACCAGAAAGATGTTTACTTGTGTTTTACTGACAATGCAAAGGCATTCAACTTTGTGGATCATAACAAATTATGGGTAACATTGAGAAGAACGGAAGTTCCAGAACACTTAATTGTGCTCATAAGGAAGCTGTACATTGACAAGGAGGCTGTTGTGCAAACAGAACAAGGGGATACTGCATGGTTTAAAATCAGAAAGAGAGTGCTTCACGGTTGAATCTTTTCACCATACTTATTTAATCTGTATGCTGAGCAAATAATTCTAGAAGCTGGACTATATGAAGAAGATCATGGCATCAGGATTGGAGAAAGACTCATCAACAACCGCAATATGCAGATGACACAACCCTGCTTGCTGAAAGTGAAGATGACTTAAAGCATTTATTGATGAAGATTAAAGACTACAGTCTGCAGTACAGGTTACATCTCAACATAAAGAAAATGAAAATCCTCACAACTGGACTAATAAGCAGCATCATTTTGAATGGAGAGAAGATTGGAGTTGCCACAGATTTCATATTACTTGGATCCACAATCAACACCAATGGAAGCTGTTGTTGTTGTTGTTATGTGCCATCGAGTCGGACCCAACTCATAGCGACCCCTCTTTGGGTTTCCAAGACAGTATCACTACGGAAGTAGATTGCCCTATCTTTCTTCCAAGGAGTGGCTGGTGGGTTTGAACCGCCAGCCTTTTGGCTAGCAGTCAAGTGTCTTAGGTACTGTGCTACCAGAGCTCCTCCAATGGAAGCAGCAGTCAAGAAATCAGACATTGTATTGCACTGGGCAAATTTGCTGCAATCTTTAAGTGCTAAAAATTAAAAATGTCTCTTTGAAGACTGAGGTATGCCTAACCCAAGCCATGTGTTTTCAATCACCTCATATGCATGTGAAAGCTGGACAATGAATAAGGAAGACCATAGAAGAGTTGATACTTTTGAATTGTGGTGTTGGTGAAGAACACTCAAAGTACCAGGGATTGCCAGAAGAACTAACAAATCTGTTCTGGAGGAAGTGAAGCCAGAATACTTCTTGGAAATGAGAATAACCAGATTTCATCTCACATACTTTGGTCAGATTGTCAGAAGGGACCATTCCCTGGAGAAGAATGTCATGCTTGGTAAAGTGGAGGGTCAGTGCAAAAACGGAATGCTCTCAGTGGGAATGCTCTCAATGAGATAGATTGACATGGTGGCTGCAACAAGGGGCTGAGGTACAGGAAGGACTGTGAGGCTGGTGCAGGACCAGGTAGTGTTTCCTTCTGTTGTACATAGGGTCTCTACGAGTCAGAGCTGACTCAATGGCACCTAACAGCAATACTACTTAAAAAATTCATTTCACTGAGAATTTTAAAATTAAGTTTTTAAAAAGCATACTATGTAAATGCATATTTTTATTATCTTTTATTCTCTAGCTGAGGGGCAAATTAAATTAATTGTTCTTAAAATAAGCAGACCATGTAAAAGATGTAAACCAACTTTATCTTTAAAATAGGAAAATCCTAATATTACCTTGACTCATTTATTTATCATCTTTGCTTACTGCTTCTTTGTCTCCTTCCAAGCAATTTTCTGGAAATTCCATAAAAGTTTTTCTTCTCATTTTATTCAGTACGGCCGTAATCCTAAATCTTGAAGCCATAAAACTAGTCATTATAAACTCAAGGAAAGATCTGAAATACCTTTTTTCTAAATGAAAATCTGGCTATGCTTTCTCATTCATGTCATATAGAGTTATTTGTACAGCTCTTGTTGCTTTCAAAATGGCAATATCGAATATTTTCTTCTTCAATTCCACATACTTTCTCCCTACTCCAGTGCCCCAGCACTTTGTTCAATAACTACTTGTACAGGATTGACTGGCCTTTCCCCCAATAACTACTGTGTTTATTTTGTTTTGTTCTTTCCATTTCTGTGCTTCTTCTCTTCTCACATTAGAAAAAATAAAATTGTATTTTGTACTTACCTTTGCCCCTTCTAGAACAAGAACACTTTCTTAAACATCTGATCTCCAACAGTGCATTGTCCATATAAATGAAGGCAAAGGTTAATATGCATAAATTATACCCTCCTGCTTGCTACACTCATTCCCAATAGTTTAATATGTTTGTGATAATTGGATTTGCATTGAAAATGGAATTTAGAAAAAGCTTTAGGCTAATAATGGACATTGCTCCATTATTGGACATTAGCTATAACAAGTGTAGGCTAGGAACTAAGGAATTAACCAAACATCCTGAGCACTTTCATGTTCAGTTCCATTGCATTTAAATGGCTATCTGTGTCCTTTGAAATTTTAATCACCTGGAAAGCTGCTGCTAATACTCTAGAGCCCGGTCGGTGGGTGAAATTATTATCCCACTGTGTTTGTTCCTCAATTATTTGATGCTTTTGAAACAATAATACCATATACCTTTCTCTTCCTATATATTCAAAAGTACACTCAAAAGTGGTAAAATCTCTGAACAGATGACTGAAAGATTGGTCATGGAACTATGTTAGTAAATACAGTAATATCACAAGTTTTTCAAGGTGAAAAATTGGCCTCTTACATAAAACCAAACTACTTTTTTTTTCTTTTTTTCAATTCCATCATTCTACGAGAATAAAAATGAGCCCTGGTAGCATAGTATAATGCACTTGACTGCTAACCAGAAGGCTGGCAGTTCAAACCCACCAGCCACTCCTCAGAAGGAAGGTTGGGCAATCTACTTCTGTAGGGATACAGCCTCAGAAACCCAAGGAGGGGTCACTATGAGTTAGGCATGACTCGATGGCACATACCAACAACAACAAGAAGAAGAGAATAAGAAAGAATGATTGCTTTGTACAAGGGGGGTAGACAGGACTCGGTTCTGAGTTCTGACATATAGGCTTAAAAGTTAAGGAGAGAAATTTAGTTTTGTCAGGAAAAAGTTCTCAACTATAAAAGTTATTTAACACTGGAATGTAGTAAAAAGGCAAATTGCAATGTTGCATTCACAGGATTTTAGATTTTTCAATGCTGTAGCAGGTTCTCTAAGGGCTATACCATCTGCAAGGAAAGAAATAACATTTTAAAGAGGAATCCTGTGATTCTCTAATTATATTTGAGTATAATAATGAGATTTTCAAATAATGGTATAAGTCATGTGAATAGTGAAGAATATATACTTCAATCAAAAATATATTTTAAAATAAACTCAGTATTCAAAGACACAGTCCCAAACAAAATCTCTACTTGGTCAACAACATCAATCAACACTTTATACTCACAGAATACCTGGCATTATGTGAAACATTTCCAAATTAAAGTTCTTGCCCTTTCTGAGTACATTCCACACAGAGTGGTATGATCTATTACATTTTTTTATAATTCACAGTCAATTTATTTCCATTTTAAAGTTTAAATTCTAAATCAGTGTTAATATTGGAATTATAAAACTTTGTTGTTGTTGTTGTTATGTGCCGTCGAGTCGGCCCCGACTCATAGCGACCCCTCCTTGGGTTTCCAAGGCAGTATCACTACGGAAGTAGGATTGCCCAACCTCCCTTCCTAGGAGTAGCTGGTGGGTTTGAACCACCAGCCGTCTGGTTAGCAGGCAAGTGTCTTAGCCACTATGCTACTAGAGCTCCTTATAAAAACTTAGGAAAATGTTTAAGACTAAAAGTAGTCATTGTTTTATGAAACTATACTATTATCCCCTTTTTTGGTTTTAAAATTGCTTTCCTTTTAAGTAGAATACATACATTAACCTTCTCAAAGCTTGTCATGTCACATTTTAAGAACTGTAAAACAATCAGAATCACTTAGGGTACCTAAGTGGTAAAGTAATCCAGCTTTCTGGAGAAGTTGGAATACATTCATCCCAGTGTTACCAATCAATTATACAGACCAACACTGTAGAGGAAGGACTCAAAATAAATGCAAACAGCATGTGAAACTATTATTATTATTATTATTTAAAGTAAATTGTTTCATTAAAATCTCATGTTGTGTTGTGTTGCTGTTATGTGCCATCGAGTTAGACCTGACTCATAGTGACCCCTCCTTGGGTTTCAGAGGTGGTATCACTACGGAAGTAGATTGCCCCTCCTTCCTTCCGAGGAGTGGCTGGTGGGTTTGAACCACCAGCCTTCTGGTCAGCAGTCAAGTGCCTTAGGCACTATGCTACCAAAGCTCCCTTAATATCTCATGAAGGAGGTGATTCCTGTGTTCGTACAGAGAAAAGTGCCAGAAACAGATAACTCAGCGGAGCTCGAATTAATTTACTTCATTTTCTGGTCCACTCACCTACACAGAAGAAAGTAACTGTTCACTTCTCTTCATTCCTTCCTACTCCCCCCCCCACAACACACTCCACTTCCTCATACACCCACCACCACTACCACCACTGTTTTCCATCATGGAGAAAAAGACTAGAAAACAAGTTTCAGTTCACTCTCTCTGAACGCCTCCCCAGAGATGGCTCTAACTTTGACTATTATACTCTTCAGTGTTATTCTGTGACAGCTGCTGGGCATCATGTTGGGGCAATATTTAAATATTATGCCTACCAGCTGTGCTTTTTTAAGTAGTGTCTTTAAAAGTCAGTGGCTATGTTTGTGACAAGCTCTACAAGGCATATAATATGCACTGCAAAAACATTTTGTCCTCTAGAGGTTTAATAGTTCCAAAAATGACTTTACATCAGTAAGAAGTTTGCCTTTCTTCAGCGTTTCCCCCACGTATAACTGAGTTAATGAGTGTTCCTTGCTTGCAGCTATCTTTCCAAATGCAGGCACCAAATAGGGAAAAACATTCATCAGTGAAACTTTAAGTAAGAGAATAAGTCAATCCACTCAAAACAGTGATGGGTTCAGGATGACTGAAGTCAAATAAGAAAAGCCGTAGGGGCTGGGGACCATTATGGTGACTATTAATAGAAGTAAGATTAATGTTAATAACTCTTTGATCATTCTTCAGGCTATAACTCACAAACTCTTGCCATTAAAAATTCTAGGAATTACTATGCAATTGAGCAAGCAATGATTTTTTTTTTTAATACACAGGTTTGGAAAGCATAGTTCCTAGCCACTCTCTAACTTAACTCTAGAAACTGCACTCAAAAAAGTAAAAAATCTAAATTAAAAAATATCATAAAATACTAACTCATGTACACTATCTTCTGAATGCAAATGATCTCAAACCACCTCATAAAACAGTTAAATGACTGTGAAAATTTATGTAGAAAGACAGATTGGTATCTCCTCGACATAAAAAGAAAGTGCTTGTTCCCCCAAGGGTAAGCTAGCATCTAGGTACACTTGTAAAATGTTATAAAGTTAACTTACCTGTAGTCCAAATTGTCTCCAAAAGCAGCAGTTAAAGTAGAAATAATGCAGGTAAGCAAGAGTGGGACAGTTGTGGACAGGTGGGCAAGACCAACCTCAAGTCTAGTCACCATTGTATAAAACTGTTCTGACTTTGCTATACTAAATCCCTGCGATGCCATATCTTTTATTTCTTAGATCTATTGACCTCTCTACTTCCTTGGAACCTTTTCAGATTCATCCTGTCTTTATGTTCTGTGATAATTATCTAGATTCTATCATACATCATCTGTCACTTCATCATTCAGCTCACACTTCATCAATATCCTCAGATCCCTTGAGCCATTGTTCTTCCTTCCCACCTGCCTGCCTTAGTTCCTAATCATTCATAAATAAAGGACAGATACTAGAATCAGGCTAATTACTACATAAGGCATGAATGTTTCATTTCTGTCAAATCCTTCTGTATCCTCTGTATAGAGTACATTTTAACCAATCCAGAAATTTGCAATTCTTCTTCACAGTGAAAAAATAATTTTGCATTTTCACTTTCTCTCAATTTTTCCTTTGGTTGGTAGCTGAGAAAAGTATATTTTTGTCCCTTCCTGATCTGTGATGATCTTGTTCATTTGGTACTGGTGGCTAATAGATTCACAACAATGGTAATCTTAAAACAGATATACCTAAGTATATTTTGTCCTTCAAAGAATTGTGATCTGAACTTCCAATTTGGTTAAGTTTAGGGATATGCCACCACCCTTCGACAGCTCCAACTAAGATGCTCCAAGAATTGTCCCCATGATTAAGAACACTTGTGCTCAATGACTTGGAAGTTCTTTGGCCTATTCAGCTAAACTTTATAACAATTAAGTGACACCCACAAAAGCCATAATTCCTCTGCAGGAAGTGGAGATGCCAACATTCATAAATTAACACAAAAAGGCAGTTCAGTCTTTGCTAAGGTAAAGGCAGAAGTAGAAGAGAGGTGACTGACACTAAGAAGATTATCTCTGGTTTTTCAATACAGCAGGCAAATGAAAATTGCAGATAAATACCCTATCAACTTTATTCCTACAAACCTGATATTGACTTAATCCTGACCTTGGAATGGCTTCTCCATATACCCAAAGCTTTTTTGAAATGACATTGTCAAGAAAAAAAATATTGGTGAAACAATAATTTATCTAGGGAATAGCTTCTATTTGTGTGTGTGGTATAGGCCAGGCAACCAAACGTTTTATATATACGTTGTGTTATTTAATTCTTACAACAACATTATGAGTTTACTATTAATATTCACAATTTACAGATAGAGAAACTGAGGCTTGATGCAGAATCAGGTCTATTTGACATCAGGATTTGAGCTCTTATTTCCCATCCTATACAGCACCCCAGTAGTATGTGTTTCTATTGTCTGGTTTCCCATTAGTTAACATTCAGGGCATTTGATATGTACTGATGATTATAAAAAACAAGTACTAAAAATAGCACAAAGCAAATGGCAGCAGGTAATTGATTGAACTCAGGCTATAGGAAAAAGGAAAAGCAAAATTCACAGCAAGTTCTTAATGTTACCCATAGGAAAAGTAGGCCACTGACTAGGTAGGGACATTCAAGGAGACCTTAAAACTTCCTCCATACAGATATTAAGATTTTTCTCCCCAGCCTCCTTTAGAATGTATCCTTCTGACCCTTAACCTCCATAAGCACTTTTTAAAGGACACATGTATCTTAACTGCTTATGTTTTCTAGGAAACGGAACACATTAATAAAGTGAAGGAATCAGTTCATCTTTTCATTTAACAGACATGCACCTATGTGTTAAGATCTATGGAAAGAGTTGTCTAAACTCATTAACTCCACTTTTTCAAGTCCTATCCTTGTCCCTCTCTCTCCAATAAAATTCTCTTGCCAAGGTGACATTGTGGTTAAACATAATGATTCTTTTTCAGTTCTCATCTTATTCTCTGCAGCATTCACCACTGTTGACTTCTTTCTCCATTCAAAACATTCTCTTTCTTTGAATGCCGGGATATCATACTCTCCTTCTTTTTTGCCTCTTTTTCTACCTCTTCTTACTTTTGGGGGAGCTCTGGTAGCATAGTATCTAAGGCATTTGCCTGCTAACCAAAAGGCTGGCGGTTCAAACCCACCAGCCACTCCTCGGAAGGAAGGTTGGGCAATCTACCTCCGTAGTGGTACTGCCTCAGAAACCCAAGGAGGCGTCGCTATGAGTCGGATCCAACTCGACGGCAGTGAGTTTGCTTTTTGGTCTTACTTTTCACTCATCCACCAAATGTTGAATTTCCTTAGGACTCTGCCATAGGCCTCTTCTCTTCTCATACTATATATTCAGTCTGGGCCATTATCAACCACTCATTGGTTTCAATGACTATATTTACACAGACAACTGTGAAATCTGTCTTCAGCCCAGATTTATATCCAGAGCTTCAAAGCCGTATATCAAAATGTCTAATAGATCTCTTAAATGTCCCAGAGATATATTAAATTTCAAAATTCCCAAAATCCAATTGGCTCTCCCACCTTCAAAACCTGTTTGTTCACCATCTAAGATTTTGTATTCCAGTAAATGGGCCCACCATCTAACAAGATGCCAAAGAAAGTGGATGCAATGGTCTTTGTTATTCTTTCTCATCCTTCACATCTAACCATCCACTATGTCACTCTATTCTATCCTGACTATTACTAACTTAATGCAGGATATCAGCTCTCCACTAGAATACTACAACCGACTACAGTGAAGGTTTCATCTTTTTGTGGCCCCATCAGTATACTGTTGGGAAAATCATATAATTTATTATCAAAGCCAGAAGATTTCATAATTGAAAGGAGCATTATTAATATTTACAACTGAACAAATATAAATTGGAACTTTTTAGGAAAACTAGGATATATGGCCATGAATTCAGACTGTAATTATAGGTATCTTTCTATGGCACATCTAACCATATCATGTCCCTGCTTAAAATGGGTTCATGACTCCTCATTGCCTTCAATAAGAAGGCTCAACTTCTTTTTTTTTTTTTTAATTATGCTTTAGGTGCAAGTTTACAGAGCAGAGTTTGTTTTACATCCAACATTTCATGTATATTTGGTTTCACTACCCAATTACCATCCCCAACCCTAACCCACTCTCCTCCCCTCCCTTCCCAGAACCACCACCCCCTGTGCCCCTCACAATTATGCACTCCTGTGTGTCCTGCATTTCCTCCCTGTGAATGTTGCCCCTTTGGTGTCCTGTGGTCGATTGCTCCAAGGGATGCATCTCCATAGAGTATGTGGGTGCATCACCCTGCATTGAGTGGTCTGTGTGTATGTCTTATTTACTATCAGGCTCAGAGCCATCCCCTGGGAGTGAGTTTTATTCCAAGCCCAAAGTGCATCCCAGGGACATAATATTGGGGGTCCCACCAGACTCCATCTGGCCAGTAATTCTGATCATTATTGTGTTTTTGGATTTTGTTCCCCATTTTTCCTTCCATTCTATCCAGGATCTCCAGTTTTGATCCTTTCTTGAGTGGTTGGTATTGGTAGCCAGGCACCATCTAGTTCTTCTTATCTCGAGGTCCATCTTGTCCTAGGGCTGATTGCTTCCAAATCCCTTGATTTTTTGCACCCTTCTTTGCTTCTGACAGTAAGAGATCATTAGCTGTATCTTAGATGGCTGCTTGAAAGCTTTTAAGACCCCAGTTGCTACTCACCAATGTAAGCTGTAGAACAAGATTTTTATGTATTTTGTTGTGACAATTGAGTCTGGTGTGCCCCAGTACTATGGTCCTGACTGTGTAGATCCATTGGTTCTCTCTCCCATGATGCTTGGCTGGCTGTGAGGGATTGCTCTACGTCTGTCTTTATTGTTTCTGTACGGATTACAGGTATTTTGTATCACTGGTATCTGTGCAAGATTAGCCTCAGCTGAATCTATCCTTGGTCTGGAGTAAAATACTGTTCACGGACCTCATCTGATCTTCTCAGATATTTATGTGTTTATCTGTAGCCTGGTGTTTGCTGTTAATGGTAATGCAGTATTGTGGATATACTGGTATTAGTCTCTGTCATCTATATCTTATGTGCACAATTCAGAGTCCTCCCTTTCCCTAATTTTATCATGGTGATGACAGACTGTTTCCATATCATCCCTCCCCTTACCCACCTCATTGTGTGGCCCCCACCTAGGCTGAAATTATTCCCTCCCCTTCTTTTCCCACCCCAGTAACCTGCAAAGTGAGTGAGTCCCCTTCCTTAAGCAAACCCTTCTTTATCTGTTTACAGTAATGAACTCATACAATATTCATCCTTCTGCAATTGACTTATTTCACTCAGTGTAATGTCCTCCAGGCTCATCCATATTGTGAGATGATTCACATATCCTTCATTGTTCTTTAATATAGCATGTGTGGATGTACCATAATTTGCTTATCCATTCATCTGTTGATGGACATTTAGGTTGTTTCCATTTCTTTGCTAAAGTGAATTGCACTATGATGAACATAAGTGTGCATATGTCTGTTTATGCCCTATCTCTCATCTCTTTAGGATATATTCCTAGGAATGGAATTGCTGGGTCAAATGGTATTTCTATTTTCAGTTTTCTAAGGAAACACCATACCGTTTGCCACAGTGGTTGTATCCTTTTACAATCCTACCAGCAGTGTATAAGAGTTCCAATCTTTCCACAACCTTGCCAGCATTTGTTATTTTCTGTCCTATTGAATTTTGCTCTTATTGCTGGGGTGAGGTGATATCTCATCACTGTTTTGATTTGCATCTCTCTAATGACTAAACATCACAAGCAATTCCTCATGTGTTTGTTGGCTGCCGGCATATCATATTTAGTGAAGTGTCTGTTCATGTCTCTTGCCCATCTTAGAATTGGATTGTTTGTCTTTTTGGTGTTGCAGTGATGAAGTTTTCTATAGATTTTGGAGATAAGTCCTTTGTCGGATATGTCATCTGCAAATATATTCTCCCAATCTGTAAGTTCTGTTTTACCCTTTTAATGAAGTCTTTCGATGCACATAAGAATTTAATGTCTAAAAAGTCCCAGGCATCTAGATTTTCTTCTAACTCCTGTGCATTCTGGGTTATGTTTTATCATCTATTTATATCATAAATTAGGACTCCTAGATTTGCCCCTATTTTACTTTGATGAATTTTATAGGTTTGGCTTTTATATTTAAGTCTTTGATCCAACTGAAGTTTGTTTTTCTGTTTGGGGTAAGATATGTGTCTTGTTTCATTTTTCTGCAAGTGGATATCCAGTTTTGCCAGTACCATTTGCTAAAGAGGCTATCACTTCCTCATTTAATGGGTTTTGGAACTTTCTCAAATGTCATCTGTCCATAGATGGATGGATCTATTTCTGGACTTTCAATTCTGTTCCATTGGTCTGTCTATCTATCGTTGTACCAATACCATGCTGTTTTGACTAATGTGGTGTATAGTAGGTTTAAGATCCGGGAGTGTGAGACCTCCCACTTTGTTTTTCTTCTTCAGTAGTGCTCTGCTTATCCACAGTTTCTTTCCCTTCCATATGAAATTAGTAATTGGTTTTTCCATATCCTTAGAAAATTTTATTGGTAGCTGGATCAGGATTGCATTAAATGTGTAAACTGCTTTAGGTAGTATTGATATTTTCACAATATTCAGTCTTCCGATCCATGAACAAGGCAGGTTCTTCGATTTATGTAGATCTCTTATTGTCTTCTGTAGTAGTGCATTATACTATTCTTTGTATAAGTCTTTTGTGACTCTGGTGAGATTTATTCTTAGATATTTTATCTTTTTAGTAGCTATTTTAAATGGTATTTCTTCCTTGTTTCTTTTCCAGACATCTCTTTGTTGGTATAGAGGAATCCAACTGATTTTTGTATGTTGACCTTGTATCTTATCACTTTGATGAACCTCTCTATTAGTTACAGTAGTTGTTTTTGTTTTTTTTTTTTTTTTGCTGAGTCTCTTGGGTTTTCTATGTATAAGATCATATCATCCGCAAATAGAGATAGCTTTACTTTTTCTTTCCCAATTTGGATGCCTGTTATTTCTCTTTCTTGCTTTGTTGCCCTGGACAGGACTTCCAATGCAATGTTAAATAAGAGTGAGATAGAGGGCATACCTGTCTTGTTCCTATTTGTAAGGGGAATTCCTTGAGTCTTTCTCCATTAATAATGATGCTGGCCATTGGCTTTGCATGTATGCCCTTCATTATGTTGAGGAATTTCCCTTCTATCCCTATTTTGCTGAAAGTTCTGAACAGGAATGGGTGTTGGATTTTGTCAAATGCCTTTTCTGCATCAATTGATGTGATAATATGTTTCTTTTCTTTGTTTGTTTATGTGGTGGATTACATTGATTGTTTTCTGATGTTGAACCATCCTTGCATATCAGGTATGAATCCCACTTGGTAAGGATGCATTATTTTCTGATATGTTATTGGATGCTGTTGGCTAGGAGAACATCCCTGATATGATGAAAGATGAGAATATATCCATCCAGGAAGTCCAACGAAGCCTAAACTGGATAGACCCCAAAAGAAAATAACCAAAACATATCATCATCAAATTCATCAAAACCAAAGACAAAGACAGAATCCTGAAAACAGCACAGGAAAAACAAAAAGTTACCTACAAAGGACAGCCAGTAAGAATAAGCTCTGATTTCCCAGCAGAGACCATGCAAGTGAGAAGGTGATGGGATGGTATATATAAAACCCTGAAAGAGAAAAATTTTCAACCAAGAATTATATACCCGGAAAAATTGTCCCTCAAATATGATGGTGAAATCAGGAGATTTCCAGATAAGCAGAAACTAAGGGAATTTGTTAAAACCAGACCAACCTTACAAGAAATATTAAAGAGAGTCCTTTGAACAGAGAACCAAAATAGCAAATAACAACTGACCATTAATAAACAAGATGACATAACCCAGAAATCACAGCTATGGACATATCCAAAGTAAAATGAGCTTACAAGACTGTAAACAGTGAACCAGAGATATCAATTGGCAAGTGAGGACAACTACAAACAAAAAGAGGGGAAAGACTGTGTAGTTATAGAACTTCTAAATGATGAGGAAGAGAGTTGCAAGATAGAATGGACTGTTCTAAACTCGGGGAGAAAATTATAAACCATAGGGTAACCTCAAAGAAAAATGATAAA
>NW_006922256.1:547825-548761 GCF_000298275.1 Orycteropus afer afer | reverse complement strand
AGACTTTAAAAGAGTTGAAAGGCCAAATAGATGACTCCACAGTCATAGTGGGAGACTTGAATACACCACTTTCTTTGAAAGATAGAAGAACTGGAAAGAAACTCAACCAACATGTAGAAGAGCTAAACAATACAATCCACCAACTTGGCCTTATACACATCTACAGACCACTTCACCCAACAGCAGCACAATACACATTCTTCTCCAGTGCACATGGAACGTTTTCCATGATAGACCATATGTTAGGCCATAAAGTGAGCCTTCATAAATTTAAAACATTGAAATACTGCAAAGCATCTTCTCAGATCATAATGCTATGAAATTAGAAATCAATAATAGGAAGATCAACAGAAAAAGACTAAACACATGGAAACTGAGCAACATCCTCCTTGAGAAAGATTGGGAAAGAGAAGAAGTCAAAATTGAAATTCAAAAATTCCTTGAATCAAACGAGAATGAAAACACAACATACTGAAATTTTTGGGACACAGCAAAAGCAGTGATCAAAGGCCAATTTATAGCAATAAATGCGCATATCAAAAAAGAAGAAAGAGCAACACTTTAAACCAACATCTCCAACAATTAGAAAAGAACAGCAAGAAAAACATACAGTCACCAGAAGAAAGGAAATAATCAAGATGCAAGCAGAAATCAATGAAACAGAAAATAGAAAGGCTAGAAAAAAATCAACAGAAAATACAAAGGCTTTAGAAAAAAAATCAATAAGACCAGAAGTTGGTTTTTTGAAAAGAACAATAAAACTGACAAATCACTGGCAAATTTAACAAAAGAAAAGAGAGAGAGAGTACAAATAACATGAATAAGAAACAAAATGGGTGACATCACAACAGAACCAACCAACTGAAATCAAAAGGATAATATCAGGATACTATGAAGAACTGTACTCCAACAAATTTGAAAATCTGGAAGAAATGG
>NW_006922256.1:541769-545592 GCF_000298275.1 Orycteropus afer afer | reverse complement strand
GTCCATCAACTGAGGAATGGATAACCAAACTATTGTACATACACACAACAGAATACTATGCAACACTAAAGAATAATGTAGAATCTGCAAAACACCACATAATGTGGATGAACTTGGGGACATTATATTGAGTGAAATAAGTCAATCAGAGAAGGACAAATATATATTGTATTAGCTCATTATTGTAAAAAGTCAAGGAATGGTTTATATATGGAAGGAAACTTTGTTGGTTACCAGAGGTGGGAGGGAAGGGAAGGGAACACTACAATCAATCAATCAATCAACCAATCAATCAATAAATGGATGAATGAATAAATAAATAAAAACTTTAAAGTGGTCTTTTGTCTCAGATTTTCCCAGGTCACTACATTTGATTTCTTGACTGCTGAATGTATTTGGACCTAAAACATCAAACAAGTCACCTGTTAGTACTACTAATACACTAAACCTATATACTAAACTAATACACTAAAAAAAATTTAGCAAAAATTCCTGCAAACATTTTTGATTGAAATCTCTATCAGTGAATAGTATGAACAAGCACTTCAAATATATATGCATTTTATAATTCCCAATTTATACATATGTCTTCCAAGCTCAAGCTCACTGTCGTCGAAGCAGATAAGACTCATAATTACCCCTACTTGGGTTTCAAAGGTGGTATCA
This sequence comes from Orycteropus afer afer, assembly GCF_000298275.1. Lineage (NCBI taxonomy): Eukaryota > Metazoa > Chordata > Mammalia > Tubulidentata > Orycteropodidae > Orycteropus > Orycteropus afer. The sequence goes on along the minus strand of NW_006922256.1, from coordinate 544,926 downwards.
CTACAGAAGTAGATTGTCCAATCTTCCTTCCAAGGATGGGCTGGTGGGTTTGAACTGCCAGTCTTCCAGTTAGCAGTCAAATGCCTTAGGCACTACACTACCAGAGTTCCTACATATGTCTTACTGAATTAATATATGATGCACTTCCTCAACATTCTCAAAAACAGAAATTGAAAAGGAAAAAAATTGTAAACAGAGATTGTAAATCTTTCCATGCTTCACTTGATCATATACTGATTTCATTTCCAAGATCATAAATGAGAGTGTATTTTGAAAGCAGGAAGTGTAATGAGTTCATTGTTGTAATACCAGGGGCAAACCTAGCACAGAGGTTGGCACATAGTAAGCAATAGTTATTGAATGAATAAGATAGAAAGTTTGAACTAGAAAATGTGGTAGCTTATGGGGTGCTCTCTAATCTCCAATAGGAGCCTTTGTTATTCCATGGACAGAAATAGAGCTATAGGTGCCAAGCAGGGTGAAGGAGGACAATTTAGTTAAGAACATATAATGAATAGCGTAAGTAAATGGGAAAGTGAAAGATCCTTGAAGAGAAAAATAATCTGCTCCAAAGAGCTACCCTGGCTTCTTATAACATAATGACCAATTATATCAACAAAAGTAATATTCTCTTGACAGAAAAATCTTTATGAAGCCAAGATATAAAGAAACAGAGTCCCTATTAGCTGTGTGACATTTTCTATCACAGTGCTGCAACAGACACTCTGTCTCAAAGGTAAATTAAATGCTACTATGTTAAGTTGAAAAACACAGGAGAAAGGACATACCTCTTATGACTTCTTACTTTGTGTCAGTGACTCTTCTCCATGTTTCACAAATATTACATCAGTTAGCACTTCCAATATGTAATTCTCTGGAAGTTATAAATTTGAGTAAGTATTTTCTTGTTCTCAGGGATTTTACAGTTCAGCTCTAGAAAGGAGACAAAATAAGTATGTAAATAAAACAAATCCAAATATAATGAAATATTTGCTATAATTAGAAAACCAGTTAAGTGGTATTTTGTAACAGTTCTAATGTTATGCAATGTTATTAATTCTATTGACAATGCATTTAATGTATAACTAAAAGTTGTTTCATTTAAAATTGTAAGAATTTTCTTCTCAAATAAAGTAAAAATCAGAAAGGAAAAAGTGCTCCTTTACTTCACCCAAATCAAAATAAAATTAAAAGAAAAAAAGTGCTCCTTTAATTAAACCATGTGTGGTGGTTAAAATTATGTGTCAACTTGGCTGGGCCTGGTTTTGAGTGGCTGGGCAGCTGGATGTAGTGATTCCCCATGATTAGATTAGTAATCAACTCCATGATGGAATCTACTGTGAGCAGCTGAGCAGCTGTCTTAGGGCTGGGGGGAGGATGCTCCTCCTAGTGTGAGGCCTGGGTCCTAAGGAATGTGAGGCCTGAGTCCTAATGCCCTCCAGGTAATTCTTTAACCAGAAGTCATTAGTGCCGGGGATTCTAGCACGTCCCCCATGCCTCAGAGCTTTACCTGGCTCCAGCACGTCCCCCACGTCTCAGGGCTTTACCTCAAACCCCCTCCTTCTCTACCCCCTAGCAACAACCAATCATTTGTACCCCTTTACCTTAGTGTTACTCCACCCTGTATTTTTCCTATAAAAATGTAATAATAGGAGAGCACGGGGTCTTTGGCCCAAACTGCTATGTCTGTGTAGGCTGAGACCCTAGCTCGAGCTACCTAATAAACTTTCCTTTTGCTTTTGCATTATCGAGTCAGTGGTAGCTTCCTCACACCAACACTCCTTTCAGGACCTGAGTCCAACATTTGGTGCGTTGGCCGGGAAAGGAAAAGTTTGGAACGGGTGAAGTTGCCTGCGATAGAGGAAAGTTCAGGGGCCGGCAGGACCAGAATACGTCCTTTGCATAAGGATACTGGTCCATCAGGAAAGGTTGGGAAGTTCAGGAGCTGGCAGGACCAGAATACGTCCTTTCCATAAGGATACTGGTCCATCAGGAAAGGTTGGAAAACCAGCGGACGCACCGGATTGGGAAACCAGCGGACCTGCCGGAGGAGTTGGGGAAGGAGATCTTCCCCAACCAGCAGGCAGGCTGTGGTGATTTTTGGTAAGAGTAGCCCCCTTCAGGGGAGGAGCAGAGGCACCTCCAATCTGTGGTACTGGAACGAGATCTCTTCTGGGTGTCGGATATTTGTGTTGTCCGCTTTGGTGTCTCTTGTTGTGTGGCCACTTGTCTTTTATTTGTTCTGTGTTTTCTTAAAAGAAGTTGAAATGTGACAGGGACAGACTACCCCTCTGTCCCTGATAGTTGAACATTTTTCACAGTTTAAAACCAGAGGATCTAATTTGTCTGTGATAATTAAGAAAAATAAACTAATAACTCTTTGCTCTTCAGAATGGCCCTCTTTCAAGGTAGGATGGCCTCCGGAAGGCTCATTGGATGGAAAGGTGATTGCAGCCGTATTCGACCGAGTCCAAGTTCTGGGCCCCCAGGGGCACCTGGACCAATTTCCTTACATTTTAGTGTGGCAATATATGGTGACTAACCCTCCCCCATGGCTAAAACCTTTTCTTCTGAATCTCTCTGTTAAGGTGTTAATATCCTCACTCAGGACTAGTGAAAAGGAGAAACTGAGACTACCTGAGTCCCAAGCAGCCATTCCACCAGTTTTTTCTGATTCCCAAACTCACCCCAATCTGATATATCTAGAAAGTAGCATATCTCCACCTCCCTATGCCCCTACACCACCTTCCCACCCTCTCCAGGCTCCACAAGTATCGGGAGGAAGTGGAGCGAATGCCCCAAGTGCACCACCCGCCATTACAGGCCCAGCCTCCGGTCTCTGCCCATGCCAGAGGGGCTCCCCGGGGGCTGAAGCCCCCTCATCCACTGTCCAGGTGCTGCCCCTCAGAGCGATAGGCCCGCCTCGTGAGGACAGAAGCAGAACCTGGCAGTACTGGCTGTTTTCAACTTCGGACCTGTATAACTGGAAAGCGCAGAATGTCCCCTTTTCTGAAAACCCTCAAAGCTTAATTAATTTGTTAGATTCTATGTTGCTCACTCATAACCCTACTTGGGATGATTGTCAGCAGCTATTACAGGTTTTGTTCACCACTGAAGAAAAAGAGAGAATCTTGACCGAGGCCAGGAAAAATGTGCC